>NC_084732.1:55663845-55958845 GCF_033978785.1 Entelurus aequoreus
ATCCAAATCAAAGTCCTCCTGCTTGTGTTGCTGCAGCCAGCCGCTAATACACAGATCCCACCTATAGCTTTCTTCTTTGCAGTCTTCACTGTACATTAAACACATTGCAAAAGATTCACCAACACAGATGTCCAGAATACTGTGGAATTTTGTGATGAAAACAGAGCTTTTTGTATTGAATACAATGGTGTCCGAATACTTCCGTTTCAACCATTGACGTTACACGCAAACGTCATCATATCTAGACGTTTTCAACGGGAAGTTCCCCGGGGAATTTAAAATGGCACTTTATAAGTTAACCCGGCCGTATTGGCATGTGTTGCAATGTTAAGATTTCATCATTGATATATAAACTATCAGACTGCGTGGTCGGTAGTAGTGGGTTTCAGTAGGCCTTTAAAAGTGTAGCGATGGGATTTATGGCTCTCTGAAGCTGGTTCTTTCAAAGAACTGTTCGAAAGACTGGATTTTTGTTCTTTTTTAGTAGGGGTATGGTAAAAAATCGATTCGAATTCGAATCGCGATTCTCACGTTGTGCATTCAGAATCAATTCACATTTTTTAAAAATCGTTTTTGTTTTTTTAATTAATCAATCCAACAAAGCAATACACATCAATACCATAACAATCCAATACAATTCCAAAACCAAACCCGACCCAGCAACACTCAGAACTGCAATAAACAGAGCAATTGAGAGGAGACACAAACACGACACAGAACAAACCAAAAGTAGTGAAACAAAAATGAATATTATCAACAACAGTATCAATATTAGTTACCGTTTCAACATAGCAGTGATTAAAAATCCCTCATTGACATTATCATTAGACATTTATAAAAATAAACAAAAAAATTAATAATAGTATCACAGTGGCTTACGCTTGCATTGCATCTCATAAGCTTGACAACACACTGTGTCCAATATTTTCACAAAGATACAATAAGTCATATTTTTGGTTCATTTAATAGTTAAAACAAATGTACATTATTGCAATCAGTTGATAAAACATTGTCCTTTACAATTATAAAAGCTTTTTACAAAAATCTACTACTCTGCTTGCATGTCAGCAGACTGGTGTAGATCCTGCTGAAATCCTATGTATTGAATGAATAGAGAATCGTTTTGAATCGGGAAAATATAGTTTTTGAATCGAGAATCGCGTCGAATCGGAAAAAATCGATTTTGAATCGAATCGTGACCCCAAGAGTCGATATTGAATCGATACGTGGGACACCCAAAGATTCGCAGCCCTATTTTTTACAACTGTTTTAAAAGTTACTTGTTTTGATCAAGAAAAAGTATCACTGGTAGCAGATATGAGGTAAAATTTGGATCTGAATGATTTAACGTTTCAACCATTCATATTGCATTTGTGAGAAATATTTTTTAGAATTTTTATTTCATCCTGGTTGTGGTTTCGTTAATTTCACTAGAAATGTACACACATTTGAGACATTTTACCATCTAGAATATTGTGTGAATAAAAAATAAAACGAAAACGAAAATAAAATTGAGCACAATATTTTTAAATGTAAATGCAAAATTTCCCTACCTTGCCTGGTGTGTGGACACTTAAACTAGGTTACTTAACAAATCAATGAACCAAAAGCTGCTACGTTTCCTTTGACTCTTTGTCATTTTGCAGGTTTTTTCAGTCAGTGTGACTCCATTCCGGTCAGGTGACATATGCAGGCAGTGTGGGCAATTTACATTTAAAAACAGCTCGCGAAGGAACAGACTACAACTGTGAATCGTTTCTTGCCATTCACTTGAAAGAGCCAGTGTCAATTTTGACAGCAGTTTTTGATTTAGTTTTGGTCATAAACTTTTGACAAAAATGTATTCCCAAACATTTTAGTCGACTAAAATTACAGTAAGTTTTGTCGACTAAAATACAAAACCCAAAACCAGTGAAGTTGGCATGTTGTGTAAATCGTAAATAAAAACAGAATACAATGATTTGCAAATCCTTTTCATCCTATATTCAATTGAATAGACTGCAAAGACAAGATACTTAACGTGCAAACTGGTAAACTTTGTTATTTTTTGCAAATATTAGCTCATATGGAATTTGATGCCTGCAACGTGTTTCAAAAAAGCTAGCACAAGTGGCAAAAAAAGACTGAGAAAGTTGAGGAATGCTCATCAAACACTTATTTGGAACATCCCACAGGTGAACAGTCTAATTGGGAACAGGTGGGTGCCATAATTGGGTATAAAAGCAGCTTCCATCAGTCATTCACAAACAAGGATGGGGCGAGAGTCACCACTTTGTGAACAAATGTGTGAGCAAATTGTCAAACAATCTAAGAACGACATTTCTCAACGAGCTATTGCAAGGAATTTAGGGATTTCACTATCTACGGTCCGTAATATCATCAAAAGCTTCAGAGAATTTTGGAGAAAGCACTTTACGTAAGCGGCAAGGCCGAAAACCAACATTGAATGCCCGTGACCCTCGATCCCTCAGACGGTACTGCATCAAAAACCGACATCATCAGTGTGTAAAGGATATCATCACATGGACCCAGGAACACTTCAGAAAACCACTGTCAGTAACTACAGTTTGTCGCTACATCTGTAAGTGCAAGTTAAAACTTTTACTATGCAAAGCGAAAGCCATTTATCAACAACACCCAGAAACGCCGCCGGCTTCGCTGGGCCCGAGCTCATCTAAGATGGACTGATGCAAAGTGGAAAAGTGTTCTGTGGTCTGACGAGTCCACATTTCAAATTGTTTTTTGGAAACTGTGGACGTCGTGTCCTCCAGACCAAAGAGGAAAAGAACCATCCGGACTGTTATAAGCGCAAAGTTCAAAAGCCAGCATCTGTGATGGTATGGGGGTGTATTAGTGCCGAGGCATGGGTAACTTACACATCTGTGAATGCACCATTAATGCTGAAAGGTACATATAGGTTTTGGAGCAACAGATGTTGCCATCCAAGCAACGTCTTTTGCATTCGCTGCTCATTTCAGCAAGACAATGCCAAGCCACATTCTGCACGCGTTACAACAGCGTGGCTTCTTAGTAAAAGAGTGCGGGTACTAGACTGGCCTGCTTGTAGTCCAGACCGGTCTCCCATTGAAAATGTGTGGCGCATTACAAAGCGTAAAATAGAGAACCAGGACTGTTGAACAACTTAAGCTGTACATCAAGCAAGAATGGGAAAGAATTCCCCCTGAAAAGCTTAAAAAATTAGTCTCCTCAGTTCCCAAACATTTTCTGAGTGTTGTTAAAAGGAAAGGCCATGTAACACAGTGGTAAAAATGCCCCTGTGCCAACTTTTTTGCAGTGTTGCTGCTATTAAATTCTAAGTTAATGATTATTTGCAAAAAAAATATGTTTCTCAGTTCGAACATTAAATATGTTGTCTTTGCAGTCTATTCAATTGAATATAAGTTGAAATTTTTTTTGCAAATCATTGTATTCTATTTTTTTTGCCAACTTCACTGGTTTTGGGTTTTGTATAAAGTAAAAAGGGTAACGCATCTTTGAAGTTGTCTTGATAGAGTACACCATAATAAATCAACTCTCCACAAATTTCAATAAATCTGAATATGGTGCATCACAATATTTTAGAATCATTTTAGACTTGGAGACTAACTAAAAAGCCTCAGATTTTTTTTAGTTGATTTCTGAACATGCATTCAACTAGAGTGTAGTATGCAACGGAGCATATCGTCCGCCATTTTATTCAGCAAACAAGCTGGGTGGAGCTAGATGCATGGCGGGGTATGACGTATTCACTTGCTCTGAGCGGAGAGTAAAATTAAATTATGCGCAATGCGAACATAACACATTTTAGAATATTACAGTAAATTATTGGACAGGAACAAAAACAATATGAAAGCAACATGGGGCATCCTAAATAGCATTATTAAAAATGGTGCTACAAAGGACTATCCTAAATACTCCTTAGGTGTAAATGTGAAAAATGACAATATGAACAAAGTAGTTGAAAGCTTCAATAAGTACTTTGTGAACATTGGACCAAATCTGGAGGAAAAGATTCTAGATCCCGAGTCAGTTAAGGACCTGAATGACACTATGGACAGAAATCCCAACTCTATGTTCCTCGAAGGTGTGAGAAAAGAAGAAATAATCAATATTGTGAAAACGGATTGTAACGGAATTGATATGGAAACAATAAAAAAGGTTATTGAAACGATTTCAGAACCTTTAACATATATCAGCAACTTATCATTTCAAACAGGCAAATACTCAGATAAAAGGAAAATAGCAAAAGTTGTACCAATTTATAAGACTGGAGACAAACACCAGTTTACAAACTACAGACCTGTTTCTCTACTTCCAGAGTTTTCTAAAACAAATTGTGCACAATTTATAAATAAAAATTAAACACTCACAGACAACCAACACGAATACAGAGCCAAATACTTGAAATAACGGAAGCGATAACCAATGCAATAATGAGCTGCTGCAGTGTTTATGGATTTAACAAAGCATTTGACACAATCAATCATGATATCTTAATAAACAAATTAGAAAGGTATAGAATCAGAGGATTGGAATTGAACTGAGTAAGAAGTTACTTAACCAACAGGAAGAAATACGTGAAGATGGGAGAACACACTTGTCTACAGAGATGAACATATCTTGTGGCATACCTCAGGATCAAAATTGTTCGATTTTTATATAAACGACATTTGTAAAGTTACAAAGGACTTAAAGTTAGTTATTATTTGGAGATGATACAACTGTGTTTTGTTCAGGAGAGAACACACATGCTAACACAAACAATGACAGAAGATATGAACAAATTAAAAAGATGGTTTGACAAAAATTGAATTTGAATCTCAGTAAAACTAAAATAATGCTATTTGGTAAAAGTAGAAGGGAAAGTCAAACACAATTACAAATAGACAGAGTAGATATTGGAAGGGTAAAAGAAAACACATTTTTGGGTGTAATAATAGATGATAAAATGAACTGGAAACCTCATGTAAAAAACATACAACATAAAGTAGTAAAAACACATCAATAATGAAAAAAGCAAAACATGTTCTGGACCAAAAATCACTTCATATTCTCTGCAAATGTGCGCTTCATTCACTAACGGTTTTACAAAAAAGATACATTTGAATATTACATAATGTTGGATATAGAGAACATACAAGCCCTTTATTTATTACATTAAAAAAATTGAAATTCAAAGACTAGGTGCATTTGCAAACAGGTAAAATGATGTACAAAGCAAACTATAACTTGCTACCCAAGAATGTGCAACATTTCTTCTCAACAAAAGAGGAGGAATATAACCTTTGAAGAAAATCTAATTCAAACACTTGTATGCTCGTAAACACTTAAAATCTTTAGTATATCAGTATGTGGAATTAAATTATGGAATGGATTAAGCAAAGAAATTGTCACGGCCTGGGCTCATGCCAAAGCGCATTCCTCAAGGAGCCCCAAGGAGCGCACCTCGGGACATACCCGCGGCTGCTCCTCTCCTGCACGCTTCACTCCGCCAGCAGCTGCATTCAATCTACAATCTGTGCACCTGTCGGTGATGATCTGGCTGGGCTTCGTAAGCCAATGCAGACCTGCGTTCCGGGCCAGAACGTAACCATCCGTTCCCGTAAAGTAAGCCTGATACCTGCTTGATGCAATCCTGCTCTCTCTCTGTTTTCCCCTTTGTGTTTCATTGTCGTGTCGTGTCGTTCCTGCAGCAAATCCCTGTTCCTGTTTTCGAACTGTGCGTCTCGTCTCACCCCGCGTTTCCTTTGTTTCCCGGACTGCCTGTTAGATTTCGACCACCCGCTTGGACACAAACCTTCTTCGCCCCGTGTAGCCCCCGACTTCCTCCTCGCCTCACGGACCTCCGAGCTCTGCTTTGTCCTCCTGATCTTCTGCTTCTCACTCATCACTTCTGGTAACACTCAGAAATTAATTCCTACACATAGTTTTACGGCATACACACTCTTGGATTTTGTCACACACCATTCTGTAGTATTGTTTCTTTATTATATATATTATATTGTAAAAAAAAAAATATATATATATATATATATATATATATATATATATATATATATATATATATATATATATATATATATATATATATATATATATATATATATATATATATATGACTCTAGCCCCGCCCCCAGTGACTCTAGCTCTAACCCCAGTGATTCTTAGCCCCGCTCCCAGTGACTCTAGCCCCGCTCCCAGTGATTTTTTTTTCTTGATTTTTTTCACTATGTCTTTTTCTTTTCCCTCCGCCCTGGAAATTTTTTTTCTAGCCCTCCACAACATTTTTTTAAGGGACTGCTTAGCTCTGATATGGGGATGGAGGGATGTGCCCGCCGCCTGATCGCCCGCCTCCCACCCTTAGTGACTGTTCCTCAGTTGGCAGGAAGCGTCTGGCATCCGCTGTCGCAGGGGGGGATGTACTGACGACTGTGCTGTTGGGGTAGCACAGATGCAGCCAGCAAGACCGCTACCACCGGTCTTTCGGTTTGCCTGGCTGCACCCACCAACCAGACTACTAGCACACGCTCCAGGACTGATCCCTGACCCAGCACACGCTCCGGGACTGGTCCCTGACCCAGCACACACTCCGAGACTGGTCCCCGACCCAGCACACGCTCCAGGGCTGGTCCCCGAACCAGCACACGCTCTAGGACCGGTCCCCGACCCAGCACACACTCCACAACTTGTCCCCAACACCGCACACACTCCAGGACTGGTCCCTGACCCAGCACACGCTCCAGGACTGTTCCCGACCCAGCACACACTCCAGGACTGGTCCCCACACCAGCACACGCTCCAGGACTCTTCCCCACACCAGCACACGCTCCAAGGATGGTTCCCGTACCAGCACCTGCTCCAAGGCTGGTTCCCGTACTAGCACCCACTCCAAGGCTGGTTCCCGTACCCGCACCAGCACCCGGACTGGCCCCCGAGTCAGCACCAGCACCCAGCATCTTGAACCTTTAAAAAAAAAAAAGATTATGATTCTTTATGTATTTAATATTTGTTAACTTACTTATGGTATGTGTATTTATTTATAATTTATTTATTCGTTGTTCTGTTACAAACGGAGAACAAAGAAATTGCATAAAACTGCTATGAAAAGGGGGTAGGATTAAATAAGCTATGCTTCTTCCTACTCCTTTTTGGACATGCTGTAATGAAACAACTGGATTTATGTGATGCATCACATTGTAGTGTATGCATGTTCGAAATAAACTGAAACTGAACTGAACACTTGCATTAAAATAATTTTATTTATTAAACAGGTAATAATGCAAATGGAACATAAACATGTACTTAACGCTCAAATCGTAATATTAAGAATGTCTTGAGAACTGCTATAATTAAGTGTTACATTGCTTGCATACACAAAGTTACATGAACTGTTGGCAATTTGGAGTGCATAACTTCGAGAAATGATATTTTAAGTTTTATGTTAAATAATAATGTAACTATTTTCTGTTATATCATTAGAATGTAATGTGTACATTTTATCATGTAGGTCTACAATTTATTTAGACAATTATGGAGAGGGGGTTGTAGCGGATTCTGTGGTCTGTTCTGGAACCAGTGGTCCCTACCACTAGGGGCGCTAATAAAACTGGTCGTGACCAGTGGCACAGCTGTGGTCTCTTTTGACTTTAAATGTGCTTTCCTATTTTCTTTATTTTCTTGACTTTTTGGCCGCTATATTAGCTGGATAAATGTCAGCGATCATTATATTTTGCACACCACATCATAATTACCGTGATTATGTGTTATTATTGAATTGCAGATTGAATCGAGTTGCTGTCTGGCAATACGAGACACATTTTTAGTTTAATCAAACGTTTTAATAATATTTAATCAGTTACATATTATTAATCCTTAATATTAATCATCGTGACTATGATCAAATCATCAGTTAGTCGGAATTTTATGAATCAACTATCAAATTATACAAGTCCAAAGCTTAAACTTGTTGGGAAAATTTATAGCTTAAACTTGTTGTTGTTTATTCTTGGAACTATGATGTCAAATAAATGTAGTGGAAGAATGAGCTTACCAAGAAAACCGCATTAAATGAAAATACAAAAATATGACCGTTCAATCAGAGTTCCAAGGAGTTTTTTCTACATGGAATCCTGAGAAACCCTCATGACGAATTAAGATGTTAGTGGTGGTCTGCATTCAAATAATAACATTTCAGTTCAGGACAATATAAAACAATTACAAGGAAGAGAACATACACCACTTTATTAGTGTTAAATTAGCAGTTATAATTATAGTTATTAGAGATCCATCAATGAATACCTGAATGTCTTGTTCAACTATAATGTGAACGTACCTCTGGCACCTTGACAATAATGATAAAGTCAACATTTTGGAGAGCAGTGTAGTCCAACAACAACGTTGTCTTGATTAATTGAATGAGGTCATTCATCTGTTGGACATAGCAATGATGAATAAACATATATTCGTACACTCTTTTGACAAAATTACCACTTTTAAAAAATTACTCTAAAAATATTACTGAAGTGTTTGTCACCGAAACACGTTGGCCTTGCATTTTAATATTGTTTTCAGGGCTCGATTTTCCCCAGGGTTCTTCCACAGTAACATCCTATTGGACTTTCTGTCCCCACTGTCCAACATTCCCTTTAGTTCCTTTAAGAAGGACATATATTAAGAACACCGGTTCAACATTTATGGTTCATGACTAACTAGAATAAACAAAAACACACCTTTATCCTTTCCCTTCTTATTAGGCCTTCAACCCCTTCGTTCTTGAGGCTGGTAAAAGTACTGCAAAGTACATAAAAACAAATAAAGCCCAATATGTCAAATGTTATTGTATTCTTTGTTCCTTGTTATTAATTTTTATATTCTCATAATGATAGCGAACAATAGCCAAAATTCCCGTCAGTGCATACTTGATCAACAGCCATACAGGTCACACTGAGGGTGACCGTATAAACAACTTTAACACTGTTACAAATATGCGCCACACTGTGAACCCACACCAAACAAGAATGACAAACACATTTCGGGAGAACATCCGCACCGTAACACAACATAAACACAACAGAACAAATACCCAGAACCCCTTGCAGCACCAACTCTTCCGGAAAGCTACAATATACACCCCCCGCTAGCCCCCCCCCCAACCCCGCCCACTTCAACCTCCTCATGTTATCTCAGGGAGAGCATGCCCCAAATTCCAAGCTGCTGTTTTGAGGCATGTTAAAAAAAATAATGCACTTTGTGACTTTAATAATAAATATGGCAGTGCCATGTTGGCATTTTTTTTCATAACTTCAGTTGATTTATTTGGGAAAACCTTGTTACATTGTTTAATGCATCCAGCGGGGCATCACAACAAAATTAGGCAGAATAATGTGTTAATTCCACAACTGTATATATCGGTATCGGTTGATATCGGTATCGGTAATTAAGAGTTGGACAATATCGGAATATCAGATATCGGCAAAAAAGACATTATCGGACATCTCTAGTTTTATGTTTAGAAATAAGTCCTTAGAGTCTTAATTAATTTAAACATTTTGGCCTGTGAGATGACCAAATGTTTCTACACATAAGAAAAATAATTTGCGGGATTCAACACATGCCGACATTAAATCCAGTTCTCAGCTGTACTCCATTGGTATTTCAACATGATCGGTATTCAAAGCATGAACTATTTGAGATTACCACTCCTTGTGTGTGTGTGTGTGTGTGTGTGTGTGTGTGTGTGTGTGTGTGTGTGTGTGTGTGTGTGTGTGTGTGTGTGTGTGTGTGTGTGTGTGTGTGTGTGTATACGTGTAACTGCCCTTTTCATCAGTGCTTATTGGTAATCAAGCCACAAGGACATCTTTGACAGCAGAAGAGGAAAATACACGATTTATCCTGGCCTCAGCCCAATCCCGGCTTCACACTGAGATTTATGTGACCTATTAGCACGCCCTGACTGGCAGGAGCCATCTCCCGAATTACAACAGAGGATTATGCCTCTGGATAGTAATATGACCAGGAGGGGGAAATTGACCATGTGCTCGGCTGTGGTGTGTTTCCTGTAAACCGGATTACAGAGCACATGCAGAGCCATGCAAACAGGCGAGAGAAGCGTACATAAAAGTCATGCCTAAAAGCTAACATGAATAATAAACACGTGCTTGTGCGCACACGCACACATACACATTCAAACACACACACACATTCTAGCCTAATAAAGAATGGGGGTTGCAGCTGTGCTTAGATTATGAATCTCTATTAACCTTGCCAACCCATCAACTCACTCTTAATGAGGCCGAATATAGACTAGCACTCCTCCCTTACACACACTCATGCACACACACGAATAGAGATACACACATTGAAATCTGCAAGGCTTATCGTTTGAATTAGACTGCAGCAAAATATTCATTAATGATGGTTTATGTGAAATCAAAATGCCTCATGCACAATTAGCCTACATATTCAAGGCGAGGACCCAACACACTGACACACTCTGTGCTTGACTGGCCGACTGTGAGCATCACACACATTTGGTTGGGTCAACACATGGAGAGACGTACTCTGGCTGGGGGCCATTTTTTTCTTACAGTATTTTCTGTTCATTTGCTCTGTTGTGGTGAAAGGCACAGTGACATGGCCTAGGGCTTTAAGATAATCCAATATCATCAAGAAGGCTAGCCGCTATTGTTTCGTTTATTTGAAATATTGCTCTCTAATACCACATCACATCTGCTCCCTCCCAGGGAATTTTTTTTTCCTCTTTTTGTATGTCTGCCTGCACAAAGTGGAGGGAAGGCACATTTAATCAGGGCAATAAGAGCCCTCTTGAGTCTCTAGATCAGGCCTGGGCAAATTAAGGCCCAGGGGCCGCATGCGGCCCGTTAAGCTTTTCAATCTGGCCCTGCGGACATTTCCAAATAATTTTTTAAGATCTTTAAAGGCCTACTGAAACCCACTACTACCGACCACGCAGTCTGATAGTTTATACATCAATGATGAAATCTTAACATTGCAACACATGCCAATACGGCCGGGTTAACTTTTTATTTTTTATTTTTTTTATTTTTTATTTTTTATAATGTCCTGCCCAGCTTCTCGGGCAAATCATATAGCAGATGTAGATGCCCATATCGGCTGTTCAGATTTACTTTACAAAAGAGAAGTGTAGGATACTTCTCTTGTTGCCTTACTTGTATTTTGACTTTATTAAATGTATTTATATTATCATTTGGTGCAGCCGGGCCGGAGCAGGAGGGGATAGAAAGAGAGAAAAAGGAAGACAGAGGGGGGAATTGTGGGGACAAGAGGGGGATTAGACAGAGAGACAAAAACAACAACAACAACAACAGAGCAACATCAGCAAATACGACATGTACAAATATGATGGTAAAAGTAATAGCAAATAAGCAGTTAGCGAAAATTAAAAAAAACATTTTTAAAAAAATACAGAAATGACAATGAGCATTATTACACTAAAAATGGAGCAATATGAATACCAATAGAAATAGTGCTATTGATAATAAACAATACCAGTACTTTACCTTTATTATCAACAATACAATTGTTCAAATGCAACAATACATATACGTAATGATAACTTGAGATACGAAAGAATGCAGAAAAATGGAGGGGAAGAAAGAGAAGCAACCTTAACCTTGTAGATTGTTATAGTAAGGGTAACTTATAAAGTGACATTTAAAACTTCCCGGGAAATATCCGGCTGAAACGTCGCGGTATGATGACGTATGCGCGTGACGAAGTCAGAGTAACGGAAGTTATGGTAACCCGTGGAATCCTATACAAAAAGCTCTGTTTTCATTTCATAATTCCACAGTATTCTGGACATCTTTTGCAATTTGTTTAATGAACAATGAAGGCTGCAAAGAAGACAGTTGTAGGTGGGATCGGTGTATTAGCAGCGGACTACAGCAACACAACCAGGAGGACTTTGTTGAAGCGCTAGCCGCGCTAGCCGCGCTAGCCGCGCTAGCCGCCGACCTCACCTTGACTTCCTACGTCTCCGGGCCGCCAAACGCATCGGGTGAAGTCCTTCGTCCTTCTGCCGATCGCTGGAACGCAGGTGAGCACGGGTGTTGATGAGTAGATGAGGGCTGGCTGGCGTAGGTGGAGAGCTAATGTTTTTAGCATAGCTCTGTGAGGTCCCGTTGCTAAGTTAGCTTCAATGGCGTCGTTAGCACAGCATTGTTAACCTTCGCCAGCCTGGAAAGCATTAACCGTGTATTTACATGTCCACGGTTTAATAGTATTGTTGATTTTCTATCTATCCTTCCAGTCAGGGGTTTATTTTTTTGTTTCTATATGCAGTTAAAGCACGATGCTACCACGTTAGCTCGTAGCTAAAGCATTTTGCCGATGTATTGTCGTGGAGATAAAAGGCACTGAATGTCCATTTCGCGTTCTCGACTCTCATTTTCAAGAGGATATAGTATCCAGGTGGTTTAAAATACAAATCCGTGATCCACAATAAAAAAAGGAGAGTGTGGAATCCAATGAGCCAGCTTGTACCTAAGTTACGGTCAGAGCGAAAAAAGATACGTCCATCACTGCCTCTCAAGTCCTTCACTGTAACGTTCCTCATCTACGAATCTTTCATCCTCGCTGAAATTAATGGGGTAATCATCACTTTCTCGGTCCGAATCTCTCTCGCTCCATTGTAAACAACGGGGAATTGTGAGGAATACTAGCTCCTGTGACGTCACGCTACTTCCGGTACAGGCAAGGCTTTTTTTTATCAGCGAGCAAAAGTTGCGAACTTTATCGTCGATTTTCTCTACTAAATCCTTTCAGCAAAAATATGGCAATATTGCGAAATGATCAAGTATGACACATACAATGGATCTGCTATTCCCGTTTAAATTAAAAAAAATCATTTCAGTGGGCCTTTAATATGGAAACTGTAGCTGCCATTATGATGTGCAGTGATGTTTTCAAACCGTAAGTCTTGAACTATACAAAGTAGTTCAATGGTTGGAATCTGCGCTTTTGCATAATATACTAGTTACTATGGTAATCTAACTAGTTACTATGGTAATCTAACTAGTTACTATGGTAATCTAAGTCACAGCAGCTCAGACGATGCACCAAGACCTGTGGGTGGGGAGTGTTTCCACAGAGTGTTTCCAGAGCGGCCAGCCTGAAATGCGGGTATCAGGGACAGAGGCGGAAGGAGATTTTTACAGCAAAGTTCTAAAGCTTAGTGATACATCAGATATATCAGATCGTAGGTGGGGTTTTTTTACCCTTTACCTTCGTATTTCACTGTTTGTTTCCTTTTTGTTGCGTTTCGCTTGATTGTAGAATATGTCGATCGCGAGGGGGTATGACGTTCATATGTTGTCAATATTCAGTGTTTTATCCTTCATAGTTAATATTGTAAATCCCAATTTCTTTATTTTCATGTACATTCTGGGTGTCTCATTCAGTAGAAAATGTAAAATTCCATTACGTTTTTAGCATTCAATAAGACATTATTGTGAGGTTTAGTATTAGTGTTCCTAAAAATAAATATACAAGCCCCCAGACACATTTTTTTCTCAAAATTTGGCCCCCGAGGCAAAATAATTGCCCAGGCCTGCTCTAGATAATGGGCCGTTTTTTTTTTTTTTGGTAATCATTTTCTGGGTTTCTTTGAAGAAAGTGTTCTGAAACTGTTATATTCATAAAATCCTAAATATTTAAAAAGATTATTTCAAAGAAAAAGTGTCGTACAAGGATTCACATCCAGATGGAAACAGATTACTTGATTACAAAAATGTGTAATTAGAGCCAGGCCAATAAAACGATATCAATTCGTGATAGACAAGTAATCGATTTCAATTAAAAAAAATTAGTTCAATAAAACGTTTGATGTATTTATAGTTTTTGGGGGTCGAAAGAAACCGGAAACAATGAAGCATGTTTGGTTGCATGAACAAAGGCACTCGTGGTGTGGTAGGATAGCAAAACAGGAAGTGACAATGAGCAATGGGAGGGACACGCTGAACAGTCAATCGTGTAACAGTTTCAACTGTCAAGTTTGGATGTGCCATCTTGCTGTCTAGCTGTTGATTCTCTGCATGGAGTGAGAAGAGAAAGTAACAATTAGTGCTGCAGAGAGCGAAGTAATTGTGGATAAAACGGGAAAAATCACCTCGACAGTATGGCTGTTTGAATAAGAATTACTGCATAACATACATTATTACCATACTTAAATAAGAATTACTGCATAACATACATTATTACCATACTTAAATAAGAATAACAGACCAAACTTGAAGTTACACAGCCTTAAAGTTCCTGGCAGTAAACCTTAAAACAATTGTTCTTCTCAGGGTTCTCTATGTTTATACTTTCACACTTTGCACTATTTTGTTACACTTTATTAAGCATTTCTTACTTATTCCCTATTTTGTCACTTTATTTAAATAAGTTATTGTGGAGGTTGCCCTCCAGTGGGTTCTTCGGACCACCAAGCATTGACAGGACAACCAGGAATTCCGGTTATAACACTGTTTTTTTTTTCATAAATAGTGTCTAGTCTTTCTGATTTTCAGCACGTCTTTTTCATCTGCGTCTGCTCAGCAGCACCTCCAACTCCAACTCCTCTCTCCTCCCGGCTGCTGCATTTCAACAGAGCGACAGGTGATTAGATAACCAGGCCCAGGTGGACCATCTACGCACCTGTCGCTGATTTCGAAGCCGGTCCTGGCACACCCCGCTTCGCTGCAGGCCCGCCGGCCACGCCCCCCTCCACATACCTACACCGCCAGACGCAGGCCGGGAAGCCGTCCGGCCGCGCCTACTCCCTCCCCCCCACCCCTGTGGGGGAGCGGGAGAGGAAGTCTGCCACGGCATCTGCACACCCGGTCTGTGGATCACTCTAAAATTGTAGGGTTGTAAAGCTAGATACCAACGGGTGATCCGCGCATTGGCATCTTTCATGCGGTGGAGCCACTGGAGGGGTTTGTAGTCCGAGCAGAGACTGAATGAGCGCCCCAGAAGGTAGTACCGGAGGGCTCCGACCGCCCACCGGATGGCGAGGCACTCTCTCTCCTCCCGGCTGCTTCCTTTTAACAGAGCGACAGGTGATTAGATAACCAGGCCCAGGCGAGCCATCTACGCACCTGTCGCTGATTTCGAAGCCGGTCCTGGCACACCCCGCTTCGCTGCAGGCCCGCAGGCCACGCCCCCCTCCACAGTTATTTTTAAGTGTTTATTGTGATTTCAAAATTTAGTTTACATTGTTTGAGTGTTTTTCTTGGTTGTGTTGACTTGTCCTTTCTTTCTGCCTTGAAAGATGAGGGGATTATAATCAAAGGAAGGTTATATTTGAAACAAAAATGTTAACATTTAATATGTTTTTCTCCTGGTCCATATTTTCAATAGGTCATAAATAATATTATCGATATCGACCAATATTAAAAACTTATTTTGTGATACGGTTTTCAGCCATATCGCCCAGCCCTATGTGTAATCAATAATTACAGGCATGCTGTTGGACTGGTCCTAATATTAAGCAACTTTGTGAGGAAATCTGGGTTGGATGCCTCTGGATGTTGTTTTTTTGCTGTCTTCTTTTAACAATGGATACACACTTATTTGAACATGAAGTTAAAAGCTATCTGCCAGAGAGGGGCAGGGTCTGCCTGCGTCCTCACGTGTTATTCCTTCTTGTCTAATGCCCTCCTACCTGCTTTGATGTCCACAAAGTAAATACTTCGATACTTATTTTTCATGATATTTTTCCACAGGACTGTTTGTCAAGATGGACCTGTACAATATTGGATTAGCCGCTAAACTCAGACAAAAAAACAAAACAACAACAACATTACTACTGGATTTGAGGAAGCACAAGATTAGGTACGATAATTATTTCCTTCTAACTGTGGCATGCACACTAACACTGACGTGCGACATGCAGTGACAATAATGCTGGTAAGAGCAGCTTTTTTATTCAGCTGTGTATTGATCTGAAAGTGGGCAGGTGTACCTAATGTAGTGACCTGTGAATCTCTATCATGATTAATAAGTTCATTTTGGACCGTGTCTTGGAATAAAATAGCTGTGATGTTTGTCTACAAGTGTAAACAGTGTACATTATCAAATGATGCATTTCTGTACTTTTGGAATTGTGGAGCAAAATTTACACCAAGGAATATCCAGTACATTTAATCAAGATTACAGGTGTCAAACTCAAGGCCCAGGGGACAAATGTGGCCACATCATTGTGTGTGGCCCGCAAAATCCTGGAAATAATGTGTCAATAAAGTACTTCATCTTTTCTTACTAAATATTTTCCTTTTTTTGTTTTGACAGAAAAAATACAGTACATGTTCTACATGCAATTGCTTACATTTGTATTCAATATTATCTAACAATGGAAAACAATATTATTATCATACTTTTTTTTCTTAAAATACTTTTGTTAAAATATTTAATTCTACATTGTAAAAAGGGCAATAGATTTCATGGTAAAAAACTTGGCTGCTCTGTTGCCAGAATGTTACCGTAAAAAAACTATGGTACCAGTTTTCCATTTCCAATAATATGCTGTAAAAGAAACCGTAAATTCTACAATAAAATGTTGGCGACTGAGCCTGCATATTTTTTTTTTAACAGTTCAGTTCAGTTCAATTTAGTTCAGTTTCAGTTTATTTCGAACATGCAGCACGTCCGAAAAGGAGTAGGAAGAAGCTGATCTTATTTAATCCTACCCCTTTTCATTGTTGCCTCTTCTATTCAGTGGAATGCACACATCAATGGTGTTAATATGCACATCAATTCCTTTTAATTGCAGAAAGTTGACCACTTGTTGCTTTGTTGAAGCAGCGTCCATGTTTTCTGATTCTCTTCTGTTGTCCATTGCTCTTGCTTAGGATTGATGCGTAGCCCTGCAATGATGATGTCATTCTATCGTGTAAAGTGATCCATTTCCTCTTTGAAGTTTTCCAAAACAGTGATAGTTCCCTGATTGGTAACATCTTGTTGTCTGGCATTGGGCTGTTGTCTCAATGCAGCCATCTCCTCCCTGAAGTTCTTCAAATCAGTGTTATCTTGTTGCATGGTATGCCACTGTTGGCGCACTGCTGTTATCTCCATTTTCTGCTGCCCACTGCTCCCCAAGGGGATGGGACAAATGCAGAGGACAAATTTCACCACATCTAGTGTGTGTGTGACAATCATTGGTACTTTAATCTTTAATCTTAATCTTAATGGTCTCCACAACACTGCTATTGTCCCAATGGATGTTATCTTGTTGCATGGCATGCAACAAGATATCCAATCTGCTGTTTTAATGCATTAATTTCTTCTTTGAACACTCTAAAATCCACCATTGTCATGATCCGTGGTCCGGATCATGTTTTGTTTAGTTATATTCTGTTAGTTTTGGACTTCCTTAGTTGTTTTGTGCACTTCAGGGGTTTGTTTTGGTTACCATGGGTACGACGAATTGGTTTCACCTGCCTCTGATTAGTGTTCGGCACGTTCACCTTTCTACATGTGGTAACGCTTCTCGCCCGTTTGTTCTTGTATTCTAGCACTTTTGGATATCTTGCGAATCTGCCATTTTTGTGTTTTTTGGCTCCTCATTCTACTCCTGTTTTTTCCCTCTGCCTTCAGTTCCCTACCTGCCGTGTGTGCCTGCTCAGCCTGCTAGCCTCAGCCTGCTAGCCACAGCCTGCTAGCCTCAGCCTGCTAGCCACAGCCTGCTAGCCACAGCCTGCTAGCCAAAGCCTGCTAGCCAAAGCCTGCTAGCCTCAGCCTGCTAGCCTCAGCCTGCTTGCCACAGCCTGCTAGCCTCTGTGTGCTCTCCTGGACTGCCAAGCCAAGGACTACGAGCTCCCTCCCCACACAGCAAAAACACTCCGCGGCGGATAGCCCGCGGAGGTATCGCGCTTTCCGGAACGGAACCGCGAAACGGACCCGCATCGGCGTCCACTTGTTCTCAGGAACGTATCCGCCACGGCGGCGGGTAGCGGATCCGCCGTGGCGGCGCGCTGAATCCGCTCCGCACCCATGATCAAAGCCTTATTTCCGCGGCGGGTGCGGCGGGTGCGCCGTGACGGCGCGCTGCATCCGCTCCGCACCCATGATCAAAGCCTAACCTCCCGCCGCGGACCAGCAATGGACTCATAAAAACCCTGGCTCATCTGGCCGTTTTGGACCCCTTTATCTTATTTTCAAAATCCCTTCTGTTCTTGCTGTAGGATAAAATAGGAAACTAAAAAATTCACTAAGCCCTACTACAGCAATATAAGCTTACATATGCATTGCCTTGTATATTTAAACTAACAATATTGTCAATATGCAGAAACAGAAAATGGTCAATTCACTCTATAAAGTAAATATATAATATATAAATATATATATAAAAAGTAAATATACGTATTTAATCTATTAGGCTACAACTTTAAGGAAACGCTGCTCCATGCACAGCTAACATATCAGAAAATTAATAACTGGTGAATGACAAGAAGTCCAATAAAAGGTTGTTTATTTATACATATACATCTCTATTCCTCCTGAGGAGGCGGAAGCGGGACTCGTCTCCTCGTTGCCCGATCCCCCGCCAAGTTGAACCACCTGATGGCGTGTTTGGTGACCTCAGCGTCCGTGGCTGACCTTGTCAACACATTTTTACTCACAGCACCTGTAATCAAACAAGATTACAAGACAGATACGTTTATGTTTATGGTATGTAGCATCCAAAGCCAAGTATGCTTACACAATACAAAATATGTGATAGGTATTAAGGAGATTACATTTGAAAAAAAAACATGACTTAAAGTTACTGGAGGTGGTTAAAATAAGGTGCATAAACTATGAATTTGTGATCAGGGTATAGGTGTGCAAGACATCCAAAATGTTCAAACAATATTGTTATTTGGTTCTTTGATCAGAGTACTTGTGTGGCTCTATTGGATGACGGCGGCGGGGGTTTGAGGGTGGGGGGCATAAATAAATATCCATAACCCAACTTTGGGAGGTTGACATTGTTTTCTTATTATATTTGTACTATCATTCTATGTTTGTATTCGTGTAGGCCAGGGGTGTCCAAAGTGCGGCCTGGGGGCCATTTGCGGCCTGCAGGTCATTTTTTAACGGCCCCAGGGCACATTTTTAAAAAATACGATTGAAATAAATAAAAAACATTAAAAGTGGTATTTAAAGAGCAAACAGGTGAAATGTAACAAGAAAATGTAGCAATGTTTACTCTAATCACACAAAGCTGCCATGTAGGCTGTTTCTTTCTTTAAAAAATAATAATGACTCAAAATCAATGTCATTATGAATTATTGACCTATTCAAGGCTTAAGAAGTTTACCTTCGCAATCAGCTGGTCTTGGTTGTGCTTAATAGTTTCCAGCAGGCTAAGGATGTGGATTACCTCAGGCGCTGTTGACAAACAGCAGTATAAAATTAACATGTTTCAGTGTTTATCCTCATTACTCATAATCCTGACATTAGCTATTGACCTTAGTTAATGACAAAAGTTATTGACAAAGTTTGAAGAAAATATGTGATTGCTTGTGAATTTGAATTTTTTCCAAAATTTGTGGCACAGAATGACCATCCGGTATTTGTCAGTTATTGCTCACCAGAGCAGGAAATGTTGTCGGCCATTCTTCCCCCTCGCCATGTTGGCCTGTAGGCCAGGCTGGATCCAGGCTCCTCTGTCTGCCACATGTTGAGGGCTGCTGGTGAGGGGGGTGGAGGGAGTCGAGGAGGGACTGCCGTTCCTAGTGAGGTGGGTATTGTGAGAGAGCCATCAGTTAACCATGACTGGTAATACCCAAGGGGCCTATCTATACACTAATATTTCAGAGATCAGTCCCTACCTTGTGTAACTCTCTGCATGTTTAATGCAGGTGCTGGTGAAGGCATATGAATGCGTCCTTCCCCATGGTGAGGTGCTAAGGGAGATAAATTGGTATTAAATGGTTGTGATCTGTTAACCATGGTTACTGGATGCTGAGATATTATTTCAGAGATCAGTCTTTACCTAGAAAGTTATCTCCAGTTGAGGAGTCGAGTTGACAAGTACTCATGACTCTTACTGGCACTCGGCGAGACGGTGGAGCTGGGAGAAGGGATACAAGGAGAGGGGAATATCTTTAGCACTAAGAATGTTAACCATATCTTTAATATTAATGTGGTGGTTTCTTTTTTTTCGATGTTAAGAGATTATTCCTTACTCTGCCTGTGCAATTGGCTTGCCAACCCCAGAGATGCGAGGTCACTATTTCCCGGGTCTTCTTCGCTATCATCTGAGTCCCCGAGACGATGGCTGTTGGGTAACCATATCATTAGGATTATTGCAATACCAAAATTGCCAAATATACATATAGTACAATCATCTCTGGTCTATTTTTGAATGCTACCAAAATAACCTTCCTATTACTGTAGAAACATGACAAAAACAAGACGGAACACACTTACACTGGCTTCCTGTTCCTTTTTTCTGGCAGCTCCTCGTTCTCTGCCTCAGATTGCAGGTCTGAGGTGTCGCAGCCCTTTCCATATTGTTGCATTATTTTTAATGCGTCTTTGTAGTTGTCTAAAATTGAATATGTTAAAATGAACATGAGTTTCAAATTAGCTGTAGAGCTGAACAGAATATTATTATTATTGATGATGATAAATCAGGTCTCTCTCTTACAAGAGACCTGGTCAGAACATAGACACAATAGGTTATTCCAAGCATAAAGAGAAGCAACTATGACGTTATTTTTAAACAAGAAGATTATGAATTTGCATACCACAAGTTCGGACAACAGAAACGTCAAATCTTGGCCAGTTTGGCTCATGCTGCTCCTCATTTAAAGCGGCCCTTTCAATTCTGTCTGTGTTTTTATAGCTGGGCCAGAAAACCATCCTATCATCATACCATCCACTTGGGACAACCGCAACGTCCCTGTTCATTATAAATTTAATCAGATGAAAAGGCACCCTTAATGTAGAAAGAAAGAAAAGGGGTATTTATTCATCGTCAAAGGAACAACGTGGACAAAAGCATGCACAGGTGTTAGTGTATACAAATAAGCAAGTAAGATGAGCTGAGATTTTACCTGAATGGTGCCCCAAGGTGGTAAAAACTATAAGAAAGGTAAAAGTACAGGTCACAATAGTCAGAACTTCAGCTCAATCGTAAAGTAGGGTTTGAAATTATGGGTGTAGTGTATACAGAGATCAGTCCCTACCTTGTGTAACTCTCTGCATGTTTAATGCAGGTGCTGGTGAAGGCATATGAATACGTCCTTCCCCATGGTGAGGTGCTAAGGGAGATAAATTGGTATTAAATGGTTGTGATCTGTTAACCATGGTTACTGGATGCTGAGATATATTTTTGGAGATCAGTCTTTACCTAGAAAGTTATCTCCAGTTGAGGAGTCGAGTTGACAAGTACTCATGACTCTTGCTGGCACTCAGCGAGACGGTGGAGCTGGGAGAAGGGATACAAGGAGAGGGGAATATCTTTAGCACTAAGAATGTTAACCATATCTTTAATATTAATGCGGTGGTTTCGTTTTTTTCAATGTTAAGAGATTATTCCTTACTCTGCCTGTGCAATTGGCTTGCCAACCCCAAAGATGCGAGGTCACCATTTCCCGGGTCTTCCTCGCTATCATCAGATGATGGCTGTTGGGTAACCATATCATTAGGATTATTGCAATACCAAAATTGCCAAATATACATATAGTACAAGCATCTCTGGTCTATTTTTGAATGCTACCGGAAATAACCTTCCTATTACTGTAGAAACATGACAAAAACAAGACGGAACACACTTACACTGGCTTCCTGTTCCTTTTTTCTGGCAGCTCCTCATTCTCTGCCTCAGATTGCAAATCCCAACTCCATGTTCCTCAGTAATGTGACACAGGAGGAAATAGTTACAATCGTGAACATTTTTTAAATCTAAGACTTCAACTGATTGTAACGGAATTTATATGGAAACGATAAAAAAGGTTATTGAAGAGATCTCTGGACCATTGATGTATATTAGTAACCTATCATTTCAAACAGGTAAATTTCCAAACAAAATGAAAATAGCTAAAGTTGCACCAATTTATAAGACTGGAGACAAACATCAATTTACAAATTATAGACCTGTTTCTTTACTTCCACAATTTTCTAAAATCATTGAAAAACTGTTCAATAACAGATTAGAGAGTTTCATAAATAAAAATAGAATACTCGAAGAGAACCAATATGGATACAGAGCTAATGTTTCAACTTCAATGGCTTTAATTTAAATTACAGAAGAAATTACCAATGCAATAGATCAGCGTTTTGTTCAGGAGAGAACACACAGAAGATAATACAAATAATAACAGAAGAAATTAACAAATTAAAAAGATGGTTTGACAAAAACAGACTATCTTTGAATCTCAGTAAAACTAAAATAATGCTATTTGGTAACAGTAGAAGAGAAAGTCAAACACAAATACAAATAGACGGAATAGAAATTGAAAGAGTAAATGAAACCAAATTTCTAGGTATAATGATTGATGATAAATTGAACTGGAAATCTCAAGTAAAAAATATACAACATAAAGTAGCAAGAAACACGTCAATAATGAATAAAGCAAAACATGTTCTGGACAAAAAAATCACTTCATATTCTCTACTGTTCACTAGTGTTACATATCTGAGTTATTGTGTAGAAATATGGGGAAATAATTACAAAAGTACACTTCATTCATTAATGGCGTTACAAAAAAGATCAGTTAGAATAATATATAATGTTGGATATAGACAACACACAAATCCTTTATTTATTGAATCAAAGATACTGAAATTCCACGACATAGTGAATTTGCAAACAGCTAAAATTATAAACAAAGCAAACTATAACCTGCTACCCAAGAATGTACAACAATTCTTCTCAAAAAAAGAGGAGAAAAATAATCTTAGAGAGAAATGTAATTTAAAACATTTGTACGCACGTACAACACTTAAGACCTTCGGTATATCAGTATGTGGAATTAAATTATGGAATGGATTAAGCAAAGCAATCAAACAATGTACTAATATGATCAATTATTTATGCTTACATGTGGAAATAATAATAGTAAATAAAATAATAATAATAAAAAAAGGTAAATAAAGCATAAAATAGTCTCTAATAAATTAATTAAATAAAAAACAGTATATAAAATATATACATCAGCAAATAACAAAAATATAGATCAAGAAAAAGGATCCTTATTATGTGCAGCAATTTTTCCCACTCACATCACCTCATTTTATATTTTTTTCTACAATTAACTATGCCAAAAAACACATAATAGACATACCTTTTTTTTTTAATGGAAACAAAAACAACAGGGCGTCACACTCAGCTAGTCCACAGTAAATAGGATCTCGAGCTCCACTAAAGAACAAAGAAAGAAATAATACACACTCATATTAATAGCAAAGAACGGCGGTTTCCACTCCGTTAACGTTACATTGTTATAACGAAGTAATAGCGACCTGGGCCTAAACAACACTGACAATAAAGTAATACGCTTTCGTTTCAAGCAGTTGGAAATATGTGGAATATCGTAGCATGTAACCTACACACATTCACAGCCTCTGACAAAAGATAGCCTAAGTTAACTGTATTGAACTTTTTACTCACCGGCTTCACGCGGGAAACTTTCACATTCTGGAGTCGGGGTCCCCCGGAACACAAAACACAGATAAAAGACAATTTTACAATAGCACGGTGAAAAAATGACCGTCGTTGTGTGGGTTTTTTGACGAATAACACTCTTTTCCACTTTTCTTCGCTCGGGCCTCACCTACCGCGTGCAGCCATTTCGAATTTTCTGGATACTTGACGTCAGACGCACGTCCCCATGCAAAGCATTCTGGGAGGCGGCGCTGGAAATAAAAGCCTTTTTTTACAGAATATAAAGTTTTACTGCTAGTCCTAATATCAAACAACGTCATTACAATCATACATAAATGATTATGGAAACACAAAGGCCGATCTTTACTATGAATGTAGCAATAAATCAATAAATCTATACTTACGTTCGTGTTCCTGTTGTGTTCATTCAAGTTAATCTTAAATACTGTTCTTATACTTGAATGCCTATTGGTAATGTGTTCTACTGTCTTACTCAGGCTATTTACGTTGTGCCTTTTGATACCTTGAAGCCACCGTAGTTGGGCTGGGCCTTTTGAGGAAGTTACTGAAATAAAGGAGGGTGCTGTTGTGAAGTTGAGCGAGGCTGTTGTGTCTGTTATTCGAACATAACATTTGGCGAACGAGGATGGCTGACACACCTATATTCTCCCTGCCACCTCCGGACCCGTTTCTACCCCTCCCGGGCGATCCTGTCATTCCCTGGAATCAGTGGAAATCGTCTTTTGAGACGTATCTTTTGGCCACAGGTTTGGACAATGCCACTAGCGCGAGGAAGCGCGCCATTCTCCTACACCTGCTTGGAGCGGAGGGGAACAGAATTTTCAATTCTCTCAGCGGTACGCTGGACACTTATGATGCAGTCATAACAGCTTTGAGCGGACATTTTGTAAAATCACAGAATATCCTACTCCGCCGGTTGGAGTTCAGACGAAGATGTCAGCGCCCGGGTGAGTCTGCCAGGCAGTATGTAGCAGATTTAAGAGCCCTATCACAGAACTGTAATTTCGGCAACCTCACTGATGAACTCATTCGAGACCAGCTCATTGAGAAAACGTCTAATCCCAGAGTGCAGGAGGAGTTGTTACTCAAGGATGCAACTTTGACACTTGATGACGCACTAATAATCGCAATACAAGTGGAATCGGCTACTGAATGTGCGGCCAAAATTGCGGAAAATAAGCCTCATAGGCCTACCCCTGTTATTGAACAGTCAGTGCAACAGCTATCAACCTCAGACCCTGATGCTGCTATACAGGTAGCGCGTCCCCAGCCAACACGTCAACAGAGACGGTGTGGGAATTGTGGCTCCAACCGCCATGCAACAAGGGCCCAGGACTGCCCTGCTAGGGGCCAAACTTGTCGCCGTTGTCAGAAGCCTAACCACTTTGCCAGGTGGTGCCGGTCCGCTCCGGCCGATTACCCTGATGCACAGTCACATGACCCGGCGGTGCCTGTGCGCACTGTAGGCCCCCACTCAGCGACTTTCTCGAGGTGCCCTGTTTACCTGGATGACTGCTGTGTCCCTCTCCTCCTCGACACTGGGGCCAAAGTGTCACTACTGAATGTCGACACCTGCAACCTGCTCTTCCCGAACAGACAGCTACAGCCCCCGTCCACTGCCCTCTGTGGCTACGGCCGCAGCAAAATCGATGTCGTCGGCCTTCTCTACCTCCCGGTTCGCTACACCTCTACAGCTGTGGACCGTTTCCCGTTCCACATCACGCGCCGCGGCGAGAACATCATGGGCCTCGACCTTTTCACTAGCCTGGGTTTTACCCTGCAGGACAACAGCGGTATGCGGATTCTACACGTAGCGTCTCCGAGGCAACACGACCAGCCGGAGCTGTTTAACGGCCTGGGCTGCCTCAGCTCATTTACACACAAGCCACTCCTGGACCACAGCGTGCCTCCCGTGGTCCAGCCCCTTCGCCGTGTTCCCCTGGCTTTGCGGGACGGCGTTACGCAGGAGCTTCAACGCCTCCAGGCTGGTGGAATCATAGAGCCCATCGACGCTTCCCCATGGGTGTCCAACATTGTCATCGCCAAGAAGAAGTCGGGCGGACTGAGAGTCTGCGTCGACCTCCGCCAAGTGAACAAGGCAGTGGTGCCTGACAAATATCCTCTTCCTACGACGGAGGAACTCACTACACACTTCCACGGCTCCCGAGTTTTCAGTAAATTGGACTTGCGCCAGGGCTATTTACAAGTCCCTTTACATAAGGAGAGTAGGGACTTGACAGCGTTTATCACCCACACTGGCCTGTACCGCTACACGAGGATGCCTTTTGGGCTCAATTCAGCGCCGAGTTGTTTCCAGAAAATCATGTCCACAATCCTCGCTAGCTGCACTGGGACTGTGGCGTATCTGGATGATATTGTGGTGCATGGGCCAGATGCTGCCACACACGATGCCCGCCTGGAACAGGTTTTCACCGCACTCAAGCGCCACCATGCCACGCTGAACACAGAGAAGTGTGTTTTCGCTGCACCCGCCATAGACTTTGTTGGGTTCCGTGTCTCCGCCGACGGCATCTCGCCTCTCCAGTCGAACGTGGATGCCATCATCGACGTCCCCACTCCTGCGACGGCCTCCCAGGTGGCATCATTTTTGGGGATGACAGCCTACTACATGCGGTTCCTGCCTCAGTACTCCTCCATTACGGCCCCGCTCAGGATGCTGCTCAGGCAGGAGGCACCATGGTCTTGGACTCCCAAGTGCCAGGTTGGTTTCGACGAGTTGAAGCGGCTCCTCACCACGTCTCCGATCCTGGCGCACTTCCAACTGGACAGCCCCACATTCGTGACCTGTGATGCTTCCGCAGTGGCTCTAGGTGCCGTTCTGTCACAGATCCATGATGGCGTAGAGAGACCGGTAGCGTTTGCCTCTCGGGCGCTCAGCCCCACTGAGCAGAAATATTCAGTGGGCGAACGGGAGGCACTCGCCTGTATATGGGCATGTGAGCGTTGGCATCTCTACTTATACGGAAGGTCCTTTACTTTACGGACGGACCACCAGGCCCTGACGACCCTGATGTCTACCTCTGGTGTGGGGCACAGGCCCCTCCGTCTTCACAGATGGTCAGACCGTCTGCAGCAGTATGACTTTCAGCTACAATTCACCCCTGACAGGAATAACGTGGTGGCAGACTACCTGTCCCGTCCTGCCACCACCCAGGGCCCCGCTGTCTCCCCGGAGGACGAAGAAGACGTTGTCCACCTGGTCCACTCACCATTGAAGGACACTGTCTCCCTTCGTGATTTGGAGACGGCCTCAGCAGCCGAGCCTGTCTTCACCATGCTGCGTGACTACATCAGACACGGTTGGCCTTCCCGTGTCCCACCTGAGCTAGAGCCGTATTCCCGTGTGAAGAACGAACTGTCATGCTGGGGTGAGGCCTGCATCGCCCGGGGACACTGCGCTGTTATCCCAGTAGCCCTCAGAGGGTGTGTCTTACAGATGGCACACCAGGGTCACCTTGGCATAGTCAAAGCCAAGCAAAGGTGCCGTGACACAGTGTGGTGGCCCGCCATCGATCGAGACCTGGAGGGACTCATCCGCTCCTGTGCAGCGTGCCTCACCAGTGGGAAGACTGGGCCACCCGCTTCGCCTCCACTCCAGCCCCTGGACTGGCCAACTAAACCGTGGGACCATCTCCAGCTTGATATCTGTGGTGAGCTGCATAATGTGCCACACCACCAGAGGTTTCTTGTGGTGGTCTACGACCTGCATTCCAAGTGGCCTGAGGTGGCTCCCATGGGAACGGTCACCTCTGCTGCCGTCGTCGCCTTCCTGGACCGCCTGTTTTCCCGTTGGGGTTTACCCTGAGCCATCACCACGGACAACGGTCCTCAGTTCCTGTCCTCGGAGTTCACCGCCTACCTTGCCAGCAAGGGTGTTACTCACATCAGAACCTCCGTCTACCACCCCCAGGCAAACGGGGGGGGTGGAAAGGTACAACCAATCACTGAAGAATGGACTGCGTGCTCACATGTCCGAGGGATACTCGCTGGAGGCTGCACTGAATCAGACCCTCCTCCACTACAGGGCGACTGTCCACTCTACAACAGGGGTCTCTCCTGCCAGCCTCATGGTGGGTCGAGAGTTTGTGCTTCCCCTGTCGAGACTCCGCCCACCGATGGCCGCGAGCCCGCGACCATGCTCAGCAGCAGTCAAGTCTCGCGTCAAGGGACAACAAACTTCCATGAAGCAAAGGTTCGATCAGAAGCACAGGGCTAAATGGCCAGCTGTCAGAGTGTCGGACTGGGTCAGAGCGCGCCGGCCCCACCGCGCCAACAAACTGTCAACATTCTGGTCTGCTCCATACCAGGTCAGCCGCCAGCTGGGCCCAGCTTCATTTCAGTTAACCGATGGATCCCGTTGGCACGCTAGCTGCCTGCGCAAGGTACCTGCCCCTCCTCACCAGCCTCACGTCACAGGGGTGGCACCGAACATTCCCGCATTGGGGCCACGCCCTCCGGTGCCCGATCCAGTGGCAGCACCCCTCGCCCAGGCTGTGCCGGTCGCGCAGTGCCCTGCTCCAGCACCGGCCCCACTGCCGGTCCCCCTTGCTCCTGAGCCTCGGCCTGTTAGGGCCCGTGCACGCCCTGAGCGTTTTCAGGACTTTGTGGCCACCTTCCATACTTGAAGTTTTAAGAGAGGAGGGGAAATGTTGTGTTCATTCAAGTTAATCTTAAATACTGTTCTTATACTTGAATGCCTATTGGTAATGTGTTCTACTGTCTTACTCAGGCTATTTACGTTGTGCCTTTTGATACCTTGAAGCCACCGTAGTTGGGCTGGGCCTTTTGAGGAAGTTACTGAAATAAAGGAGGGTGCTGTTGTGAAGTTGAGCGAGGCTGTTGTGTCTGTTATTCGAACATAACAGTTCCAGCAAAGAAAGTCCAGAAATGATGATCTTGGCTCATGCGCGTACACGCTAGTAGGCGCGTCCACGTCTGCGGGTGCAGACATTGGTCGGCTCAGCGCGCGTAGGCGGAGCCTATAACTCTAGGCGGCGCGCGCCGGTTTAGTTTGTCGCTTCCGCGTATGCGAATCAGACACGGGTCTGCGCAGGATCAGCTGTCTGACCGTACAATTTTCAGAGGCGGAGCTGTATCCTCTAGGCGGAGCCAAAACGAATGTGACAGTAACGCGGGTTGGGCGACTTGAAGGCGGATCCGTATAGGAGTCTTCTGCTGTTTGGGTCCTTTCCCTCTGGTTTTATTAATTATAACCCTTGAACTTTAATTCTGCTTGTCTTTTCTGCATTTGGGTCCACCAGTTTTACCAACCGTGACATAAGGAGGCCAGCTAACAGTTCCTTCGCCACGGACTGTGAGGAGATGGGGACGCGTCAGCGAGGACGGAAGTCGCTTCGCTACCGGGACGCGCCGCTCCCTCAGACTCCTCCCCCGGCACACAGCACGCCTCAAACAGCCCACTCTTCCCCTCAGTTGTTTGGTAATCCTCTCACACATTTTGCCAAGCAGTTCACAGATTGGGCTGTCAGTCAGCTGGAGTCCCGCGCGGATGACGTCACCCCGCCCAATGTGGATGACGTCAGAGACGAAGATTTTTTTTAAAATTCTTCTAACTCTTTCGGTCAGCCGCCTCCTAAGGACTTCATTCCTAAAATAAAAGATCAGGAATTTTTTTCGCAATTTAGGTCTAGTCAAACCCAGTCACCTGATTTTTGGACTCTGCCCCTAAGGACTCATGCCCCGCCCACGTCAGTGACTTTTTTCTCCCACCCTCCCAAAAGACCTCAGGTGGGGGATGGGAAAAGACATTTTGGACAATTTAGAGGGGAGGATTTTTCCCGCCTCCTGACCTCCCCCCCGGGCCGGGAGCTGTGCTGGTGGGGTGGCTCAGCTGCGCTCAACCAGGCAGCAACCTCCATCCCGGCCGCCACCACCAGTCTTTCGGCATGCTAAGCCGCTACCCCCAGCTAGACCACCTCTGCCCGGGTGGGCCTGCAGACGCCACCATCTTTTCCGGTGGGCCTGCAGACGCCACCATCTTTTCCGGTGGGCCTGCAGACGCCACCATCTTTTCCGGTGGGCCTGCAGACGCCACCATCTTTTCCGGTGGGCTTGCAGACGCCACCATCTCCGGCACCTGTTCCTGCACCTCGGCAGGCACCTGTTCCTGCACCCCGGCAGGCACCTGTTCCTGCACCCCGGCTGGCACCTGTTCCTGCACCTCGGCTGGCACCTGTACCTGCACCTCGGCTGGCACATGTACCTGCACATCGCCAGAGGCCTGTACCTGCTCCACGCCAGAGGCCTGTACCTGCTCCACGCCAGACGCCTGTACCTGCTCCACGCCAGACGCCTGTACCTGCTCCACGCCAGACGCCTGTACCTGCTCCACGCCAGACGCCTGTACCTGCTCCACGCCAGACGCCTGTACCTGCTCCTCGCCAGACGCCTGTACCTGCTCCTCGCCAGACGCCTGTACCTGCTCCACGCCAGACGCCTGTACCTGCTCCTCGCCAGACGCCTGTACCTGCTCCTCGCCAGACGCCTGTACCTGCTCTTCGCCAGACGCCGGTACCTGCTACCACGCCTGACTCGCCGCCGGTACCTGCTACCACACCTGACTCGCCGCCGGTGCCTGACTCGCCGCCGGTACCTGCTACCACGCCTGACTCGCCACCGGTACCTGCTACCACGCCTAACTCGCCGCCGGTACCTGCTACCACGCCTGACTCGTCCGCTGCGGCGTCCACGCCTGCCTTGTCCGCTGCTTTCAAGCCTGCCATGATAGCGCCGACGCGCCCACCTCCCCGTCGACCACGCATGTGGCCGCTCCCTGGTCGTCCGCCTCGCCAAGTGCGCCCACCTCCCCGTCGGCCATGAATGTGGCCATTCCAGGGTCGCCTGCCTCGCCTGCTGCAGCGGCGTTCCACTCGCCCCCGCCACTTGACTTTGCCTCGGTGGATTCGGGGACACTTGGCCTGGCAACCCACCACCAAGTCCTCCCTCCGCCCTCCCGTGACTTTTGACCCTGCTAGTGTTTTGTTCTTGTTTTTTTGGGCGTCTAGAATCTGTCCTTAAGGGGGAGGCTCTGTCATGATCCGTGGTCCGGATCATGTTTTGTTTAGTTATATTCTGTTAGTTTTGGACTTCCTTAGTTGTTTTATGCCCTTCAGGGGTTTGTTTTGGTTACCATGGGTACGAATTGGTTTCACCTGCCTCTGATTAGTGTTCGGCACGTTCACCTTTCTACATGTGGTAACGCTTCTCGCCCGTTTGTTCTTGTATTCTAGCACTTTTGGATATCTTGCGAATCTGCCTTTTTTGTGTTTTTTGGCTCCTCATTCTACCCCTGTTTTTTCCCTCTGCCTTCAGTTCCCTACCTGCCGTGTGTGCCTGCTCAGCCTGCTAGCCTCAGCCTACTAGCCACAGCCTGCTAGCCACAGCCTGCTAGCCTCAGCCTGCTAGCCACAGCCTGCCAGCCACAGCCTGCTAGCCAAAGCCTCTTAGCCTCAGCCTGCTAGCCTCAGCCTGCTTGCCACAGCCTGCTAGCCTCTGTGTGCTCTCCTGGACTGCCAAGCCAAGGACTACGAGCTCCCTCCTTTCCCTCTGGTTTTATTAATTATAACCCTTGAACTTTAATTCTGCTTGACTTTTCTGCATTTGGGTCCACCAGTTTTACCAACCGTGACAACCATATCTTTACAATTTTCTTTTCTGTCTTTGATTACCTGTTCTTGGATATCTGCAACATCTTTTTGTACACCATTGATCATCTAATCCTCGAGAGTGTTGAACCTGCTTTGTAGAGTTACTACTAACTCTTTCAAGTCTGGTTCCACCCCTGATAACACTGTATTGCCCCGTTAGCGGCTTCTTGTCGTGCTCATGGTTGCTCAGCGACGAAGAGGAGCCGTTAGTGTTGTTCGCTTCTGTGGCAGGCTGCGGCTCTATGGTGGGGTTTTTTTCCCACGTAATTATGCACCGGCCAGTGCTGTGTCCATCTTTCTTGTTGATCACTTGTGTGGTCAGAAGCTTTTAAAATATGTCTAACTCCTTTGTTTTTGTTGTTTAGCTTTGAGTTGCTAAGCAACGGTTTTGAGTTAGCATTTAGCTAGTTAGCCCCCGGCTTTCCGGTACTTTCGGTTTGCTTGTTTTAGCGAATCTGTGCCTCCTGCTGGGCAAAGTTGAAGTCGAATAGCAAGCTGTCCTGTTGCCGTGATCACAAAGTAGGGTATGAGACATCAGGGAAGATGTTGTGGTTCTCTGCTCCACTCAGACTTGTCGATCTTGTACGGATCCTTGCACCAATTACGGCTGTTTGCTCCTTAAAACGACAAAAGGAATTATCTAATGACTCAATGTACGTATATATATAGGCAATTGTGTAATAATATCATGAGGTGATTCCTTATACATTTATATTCATTTATTACTCACTGTTACATAACTGCCATGTGGCCCTCAGTGAAAACGAATATGACACCCCTGATCTAGACCACAGGGAAGTGTTTTAAATGCAGATCATCATTAGTCACCTTTTAGATAAGACTTTCAATCCTTTCTGGTGGGATTTCCCTTCGATATTTTAAGTGTTAATTGTGAGGGATTTCCTAGACTGAAGTAATGAAGAAATATCTTTGATTGCCTACAGGACTGTCGGTTGTGGCTTCACGCTAAAAGCGGCATCAGCGTCAGTGTTGGATCTCCAAACATGGATCAAAGCAACCAGACTCTCCTCCTCCTTTTCATTTCTCTTTGGTAGTTAAATGCTGCTTTGCCTGCATACAAACATTGCTGTAATTGGACTTGCTGCTTGTTTGTGGCCTCTCTGTTTGTTTAGATTGTGTTTGAAGCCTTACTTAATTAAACTGTGTCCTTGGTGTTGGAATCTCCAAACATGAGGAAATCCCACTGGAGGAGTAAAATGTTACTCGCCACTCATCCAATTGAATATTGGTTTTGTCTGAGAAAGATGGTGAAAAGTCTGAAAAGGGCAAAATTTTGCCTTATTCACAAATTGTTCATGCACTCTTATGAACCCTCAGTAAACATTACGTGTGTGTTGATAAGAGATGTCCCGCTTAGCATTTCTGACCTCCGATTCCTATCAAATTATTTTGCCTCAGATCCAATCCAATTTGACAATAGATCAGAGAACTGAAAAATATTCATAACAAGTGAACACAATAAAACATTTTTAAAAAGTTTATCTCATTGAATATACAATTAGTGTTGCTGTAAATCAGATGTATTATTTTGTAGTATTGAATGCTGCATAAAACATTTTTTTTGACAAAATAAAATGGCAAATGCACAATAACTAAACAAAAGGAGAAACTACTATTGGCTCCCATTTGAATCATTTGGGGTTTGCACTCAAAGCTGTCCTGTATCCAGAGACTGACTCCATGAGTTTGTAAACCATAACAAAAAGAACCAAAACATAATTTTGTAATACCGTATTTCCTTGAATTGGCGCAGGGAATATAGTATTCGCACGTCTAGAATTACTGCCGGGTCAAACTCGTTTCTCAAAATAATTAACGCATGCTTGGCCTTATCGCCGGTTTATTATTGAAGCTGGATCAAATTCGTTTCGCAAAATATTAATTTTATTATCGCATGTCTATAATTTTCGCCGGGTCAAACTCGTTTCGCAAAATATTTAGCATATGGCTAGAACTTCCACCGGGTCAAATTCGTTACGTCACGAGTGACGCATCTGTCCTCATTTTCAAAATGGAGGAAGCTGCTTTCAGTAGTTTACAATCGCACAAAGGAAAAAAGATAAAGAGCTTTTCAGTAGGATTTAAGGTCCAAGCTATTGAATACCGGTACAGTATGCTAAAGAGAACAGTAAGCAGCTATGTTTTATTAATATACCGTAGCTGCGTGTGTGAAATACTGTATAAGTCATTAAATGACTCCCGCCTCCTGGTGGTAGAGGGCGCTGCCGCGCTAGTGATCCTTCTTGCGACTTCCGGTACTGCAGAAGAAGTGAACACACGCAGCAAGAGATTTTTTTTTTTTCCTCTGCCTGAACTTTTAACATGGAGGATTACATACCGGTATCTAAAATAAAACAGTTTTCTAAACTGGACTTTCAATCGAAGCAGGAGGTAATAATTAAAGGAATATCTCCATCGAAACAGAGACTTTTAAAACTGAAGAAAGAAAATAAGGAAGACTTCTATAAACAAGTTATCGATGCTTTTGGTCAGAAGGAGCTGCAAATGGACTCCATTTATAAGTACAGGTAAGACCATAATAACGTTTTTTTTAATTAAATGTGCTTTTCATGATGGTATGCTTACATCACACTCAAAGTGCACGCCTAAATTTTATGGATTCCTTTTGGTAAACGCCGGAGTGAGAAGAGGTTTTAAAATAATTACCGCATGCACGGCCATCCCGCCGGTTTCCGGTAAACGCAGGTGTGACAGGAGGTTTTAAATTAATTAACGCCCCTGCGGCTATTCAAGGAAATACGGTAATAAGAACAATACATTTTTTTAATCTAATCACTTTAGTATTGTTTATACACTGATACCATAGAAGGTATCGATAGTACTGTATTGTTTATGTCACCCCTGTTCCAAGTAAGTTGTCTTTTTCCATGTCATAGCTTCTGGCTAAGTCTTAGCTTCACGTGTGTTAGTCACGCTTGTCTTTTTTGTTCTTTGCCTATGTTTTTGGTAGTTGGGTGATTTATGTTAATAAATCAAATCCTACCTTTACGCATTCGTCCGGAGCCGTCCTTTTTGCATCTTGGGAGAACAACCGCGCAGCAAGCTGCAACCCGTCGTGACACTGACGACTGAACACATGTTCGGTTTAACATGTAGTTATGTTACATATGTGTCTTCTTTTCACCTCCGGAAGAAGCATCATTTGCTCAAGTCCATTGCACTGTGTTTCAATGGAGAAATACAGTGAGTCCTTTCATAATTCTCTTTGTCGTTATAAGGAGCAAACAGCTGTAATTGGTGCAAGGAACCGTACAAGATCTACAAGTCTGAGTGGAGCAGAGAACCACAACATCTTCCCTAATGTCTCATACCCTACTTTGTGAACTACTTAGATGTTCAACCCAGCCCATTTTCAACCTTGAAGGACTTTAAAAATTATAACAGTCTATAAAGCTATGACGGCTTTGTTTATTGGATGCATTTGTGATGTTTGTGTTTATCTGTATAAACCCAGTGGACATTGTGTCGTCAAGTCAGGCTCGAGTCATGCACTCCCAGAAATGTTTCGACCCAAGTTTGACACCCTGGATAATCACGGATAACCAATGTCATCTCAGCACACTGAGTTTGTAAGGCAGGATTGGGAGAATGTTTTTCTCTTGTCGGTTTAGTTGTTTGTTTATATGTGGGGGCTACATTTCGAATGAGAGAAGTGAGTCCTATTTTTTATCAATACAACTACTATCAAAGTTATTTAACCAAGCACATCAAGTTAATGCAAAGTTGGGCTGTTATTTATTTTCAGATTAATTTTCTTAATTACCTGAAATCAAATGATCCGAACAAACAGGAAGTCATCTTAGCACGTCACATCTCCGTTGATTCCAGCAATCCATGCTCGCCTTTGCCGTTAACTCTTATTTTCCGCCGCTTCCGTTTATCCAGAAATAAAAGCTAGTAATATCTCTCCCACCTCGATTGTGGCAATTAACAATCACACTGGTCGTGGGCATCATTAGTATCACTGGATGAATGATCATCAAAGCTTCCTAAAATAGTTAACGGCAATGTATTGTGGGAAATGTAGAAAAATCAGAACCCCTCTATTTTCGGGTCAGTATGTGGAATTAGGATTTCACACCAATGACCTGATATATATATATTTTTAAAAGCTCCTATATCCGATAAAAGAATTAATCAAAAGAATACTCCAATTGAGCGTTCTCACAATACTTTGTAGAATCTTCTAAACTGCCCCTAAAATGATCGGTCTTCATTATACAAACATGGCAGACTTCTCATCAGAAGAAGTGATCCCACGTGCCGCTCGAACCAAATTCCCAAAACACAGAAATTAAAAAATACTTGGCTTCGACATATCAACCCCCACAAGCCACTTACTAGTATCCTCGCTGAAAAAAGAAGAAGCTGTGGTGCCTTATTCCAGTGCTAAGTGAATGCCGACCACCTGCAGTAAGTGATTGCCATAAAATTGTGTAAATAATATTCTTTTTAGTAATGTAGCGTCCTGACTGAAACACAGTCTGACGCTTTTTATTGCCCACCTTAACACGCCAACAGCAGCCCTCATTACACGTTAGCATCACAGCGCTAACATATAGCCATCAAGCACAACAACAACACACCACTTCCTCCAATGAAGTTGAATTCAAGAACACTCTGAATTTTGAACATCAAACTTTAAAACTCAAGTTTTTTTGCACATTGTCTATGTTCTGTATTTGTGCAATACTTATGACAATTTGTTGTAGATTTGATTTCTCTTTTCGTATGTATCAATTAGCTATCATTTAATTTATACCACCAAAGTATTTATATTACTGGTCTGTTCAACGTGAATGTCACAAAATTTGATTTAAAATTAAAAAAAATTTACACAAATGTGCATGATTTCTAAGTACCGGTTTAGGCACCGGTGTACAGATTTGATATTGGTATTGGTTCAAATGTAAACGATACCCATCCCAAACCAGGACATATGCTTCACTGATTTATGGATGTGATGTTAGCTCGGGGGTCGGTCTTTAGTGCCGCCGTTGTGGCTCACTTGAGCTTTTTCCAAAATTTATGAAAATGGAAAAAACCTGACACATACCTTCCTAATTATCAGAAATCCCACTGTTTATATTAAACATGCTTCATTGATGAGAGTATTTTGCAAGCGCTGTATTGTCCAAATAATTTTGGAGATGTTTGAACTCACCGTAGTTTGTTTAAATCAGTGGTTCTCAAATTGGGGGGCGCGGAGGCATGACTTGTCGCAAGTGACGAGATTTTTTTTTTAACAAATAGTTTTTTGTTTTTTTTGTTTTTTTATACAAATACATATGTCGTTTCATTTAAAAACCCAGACAAGCATCAAATTAACATACTATAAGAGAGGAATGAATAATGTCTCTTACGGCGGAACACCATCTCTACGCCGACGTAATAAACTAATCGCGTTGTCCTGCTCACCCACCGCGAGTCACGACCACCGCAAGTCAGAAAGCAGAAGACACAAACCGCGCTGAATATCAGAAAGTAGCTAGCTAACCTAATTTCTAATCTCAACTCAACGTTGAGCATGACTTAAGAGTGGCAGTATTGTCACAAGCCTGCAACCCCGCTTTGAAAAAATGTGCAGTGCAAAACAGGCTCATTGCAGCCACTAACGCTATGATAAAACCATTTTTTTTAGCAAGGTAACTGTTCATCTCTTTACCAAATGGCTACATTTTCTTTCATTTTTGCACAGATTGTAAAGTGAGTTCAATACTTTAAGATGTTTTATCTTTTTGAAAAATACATATGTGAACGACTCTGACCGTCGTCCGCGTTCGCAGGACCATCAAGGAAGGACATTGTGCTGAGCAGGTGTAGACTTCTTTATTATTTCAATAAAACAAGCCTTTTGCGGATTGCTTTTCAGCTCCGGTTTCACCTGTTCGCTCCTCCGTCTGCTTTCCAGCAGCACGTCGTCGTCTTCCTTGGGCTCTCTTGCGCTCTCGCTCCGCGTCCGCCTCTCTCTGGCTCCTTTTCCTCTCGCGCTCTGCATCCGCTTCTCTCTCAGCTGCGTGTCTCGCTGCTTGCTCTCGCTTCTTCCTTCGCGCATCTGCTGCTGGCTCTCCAACTCTCCTCTGGTCTATCTCGACTGACATGCTTTCATACACAGAGAAGGGATTAATAGTTTGTGCCCAACTGCGCGATCCACGCACCTGTAGTCCATTTAGACACGGGTTCGCCGGCCACGCCTCCTCGCCGCCATCTTGGAGCGGGTTCCGGCGTGACCTGCCTCGTTGTTGATCCGCCGGCCCCGCCTCCCCACAGTCCTCCATCGCCGGATGCAAGCCGGGCTTCAGACCGGCTGAGCCTACTCCCCCCCCCATTTCGAGGGAGCGGGAAGTGAAGACGGCCACGACCACCTGTGCCCCCGGTCTTCTCCTTTTCTGTGTCTTTTTCTTCTCCCGTGTCCTTTTCTTCTTCTGACCCCTGTTGTTAGCTATGGTTGTGATGTCATGTTTGGTTAGGACATTTCTGCAGGTACAGTTTGCCATATCCACCATTGTTTGACTCTTTCTTACTTCCAGGTGTGCATAAACTACAGTCATTAAAAAAAATTGTATTTAAATAATTTATATGTATCGGTTTTAAATGTTTTATTGTGCATCCCTACTAATTATTATATATCATCACCATCAGCAGTGGACACAAAGCTCCAGATTAAATAAGGCTGAACACCTGTCTCTTATAGTTTATTGTAATGTTTACTACAGTGGTTCTCAAACGTTTTTCACCAAGTACCACCTCAGAAAACACTTCGCTCTCCAAGTACCACCATAATGACCAACATTAAAATACAGTAGCGTAGTAATATTATTATTAAAACAATGTTTTATTTCGCAAGTATATTTAATATTTTTGGCCATTGTAACATGACACACATTTTGAACAGAAAGACTGTGTTTGAATATTTAATTGATTCTTTGGCGTACCACTAGTGCAGGGGTCGGCAACCTTTACCACTCAAAGAGCCATTTTGGAAAGTTTCACAACTTAAAGAAAACAATGGGAGCCAAAAAAAAAATTTGAAAATTTAAAATGAAAAACACCGCATACAAAGCTTAAATTGCTTTGCGCTATGTTAACCGGGGGTCTCTGACACACGCACCGGCACGCATCTTAATAAGGAAATGTAATGTTAGTGCAGCCCGCGACTTTTAATTGAATGGCGCTTGATAGCGTCTTTCTTGCCAACCCTCTCAATTTTCCGGGAGACTCCCAAATTTCAGGACGTGCTGGCACTGCTTTTAGCACCCTCTACAGCCTGCCCAAACAGCGTACCTGCTTGGCCACATGTTGAATGCAGCTTATGCTTGCTCACGTAAGTGCCAGCAAGGCATACTTGTTCAACAGCCACACAGCTTACACTGACGGTAGTCGTACAAAAACAACTTTAACACTGTTACGTTACAAATATGCGCCACACTTTGAACCCACACCAAAAAAGAATGACAAACACATTTCTGGAGAACATCTGCACTGTAACACAATATAAACACAACACAACAAATACCCAGAATCCAATGCAGCCCTAACTCTTCCGCTCAACCGACGCACGGAGAGGAGGGGGGTTGATGTGAGGGGGGGTTTGGTGGTAGCGGGGGTGTATAATGTAGACCGGATGAGTTAGGGTTGCATGGGATTCTGGGTATTTGTTGTGTTGTGTTACAGTGCGGATGTTCTCCAGAAATGTTTTTGTCATTCTTTTTTGGTGTGGGTTCACAGTGTGGCGCATATTTGTAACGTAACAGTGTTAAAGTTGTTTTATACGGCTAGCGTCAGTGTAAGCTGTGTGGCTGATGACTAAGTATGCTTTGCTGTCTCCTACGTGTGCAAGTAGAAGCTACATACAACATGTGGCCGGGCTGGAACGCTGTTTGTAAATGCTATAGAGGACAATTACTGCAGTGCAACTAGGGCACGCCCTTAATTTAGTAATTAGTGTGAAAATAGGATAATATTTGCCCTGGGAGATTTATAGGAGAGGCAGTCTCCTGGGAAAATCGGGGGGGTCGTTAAGTATACTGGGAAAACCGGGAGGGTCGGCAAGTATGCAGCTGAGCCGCATCAGAGTGGTCAAAGAGCCGCATGCGGCTCCAGAGCCGCGGGTTGCCGACCCCTGCACTAGTGGTACACATACCACAGTTTGAGAATCCCTGGTTTACAATAATGAGAGTGAAATTAATTATTTTTGAATTACAAAATTATTGGTCAATTAGTTTGTGTTGCATACAACATACTATATGTGGAAAATTCCATCCATCTCTTTCAATTTGACACATAAATAATCCAAAAAACTCATTTGGTCAGTAAAGAGATTTCCAGTGATTAGTATAAATCACCCACATTTCAATTTCATAGACTATTGAGGGACTGTGAAGTGTGTTTATGAGAGATTCTTGAGTGCATAAAGGAAGTTAGTAGACCACAGAGACCGAATATAAACCGTTAAAAGGTTGGCCTCCGTGCATGTTAGCGTCTCCACACCTCCCCTATATGCATTTGTATGCATCCAGGAAGTTTATTGAAGAAGAGCTTGCCTTGTGACATAATAAAAGGCATTTTGAATTGTTAAGCTATTTATCTCCAATGGCTTCCAGACCTAATCACTGGCCTTACTTAACAGGAACTGATTTTGTTATTGTGGATGCAGATTTGATCTTGTGGTGCCACTTGAGAGGAATTAAAGGGATTAGAGGGGGATAGTTTAGCAAAACAAACAACAAGGATGTGGCAACCAAGCTCAAACACACACATTATTCAGTTTAAAGAGAATACACATATTAATTTTACAAGATTTGTTTTGTTGCTTGCAAATCGAGTTTATATTTGGTTCCATCACTCGTTATCCTGCACCATCCTTTTGCAGAGTACTGGGGTACATCAGGCAGTGTTGTGCTACATGAGTGGAGATTCATGGAAAGTGTAAAAAACAGATATTTTTCCAAAGTTGGGTGCTGGACACGAGGAAATAATATCTTAAATCCTGTTTATATATTTTAATTAAAAAAATAAGAAAAAGCTTTCAGCATAGTTCGAAAATAAACTTAACTTGTCTAATATAATGCCCCTCACCCTGTTAGTAGAAAGATGAGGACGTATTCCGACAAGTTGGTACAGTCTGACAACCATTTGAACCAGCAATGGCGAGAAAGACACAAAAATATGCTTGGTTCCACCGCTTTTTCTTTGCGAGGTTTATGGGTCACTCTTCATCTAAACGGGAATATATCAACATCCTATCATTCGGCTTCCTTGTGACAGCAGACATTATACAGTAAGTGGTGTTTTATTATGTTTGTTGCTCTCTTGAAGTCTGCAGTGAGTAGTAATCAGTGATGTTGTTGAATGGAAAAGCGAACGTTGAAATGTGCTGCGTACGCTTAAAATACGCAAAATACGTAAATATTACAGATGAAATGTTACACATGTAAATATTATGTTATTATAAATGTGCCTGTTACTACGTTACATACATTATATACTTACATCATAGTTATAAAACTTTGATTGAGATTATGGATGTTTTTAAAGGCTTTATAGGCAGACTAGAGCGACTCACGTAGGCTCCATTGTAAGCAGACTTTTTTCCTGGGTCACATTAATTTAAAATTAAACGTTTTTCTCATTTGGACCATTCTTTCGTTGTTGTTGAAAGTAGTTCCGTTTCTTGCTATTGCAAGAATTACACCACTAAATGAAGGCTGTGTGTGCCGTGCAAGTCCAGTGCAGCGTTAACAAGGACTCAAAGTAGTTCAGTCGTTGCAGGAAAGAAGGAATGTATGCCCCTGAAAAAAATGAAATTGAAGACTTGAGGAAGGAGAAAAAAACATTCATCAAAGTATTTAAAGACTCTATAATTTAGCCAGGAAGTGAATCATAAAATAAACTTACACTCTAAAATCACATGGCAACAACTTGGCTAAACATATGGTGTATTAAGGTCTTGTTTTGTGGATCCAACATTATATGTTTACTTTATCCAAATGGCCACATTTTTGTTTTCTTACCTCTAAATGAGCTAATGGAAAAGTATACAAGTATGTTAGGAAAGTACTGTATGTGCTAACACATTTTAAATAGCCCATGATTCTGAATCATTCTATGTATGACACTAATGGGCTTGCGTTTATACATTTCTCATGACCCAAGACTGAAAGATATTTTGGCACCTGTTGTGTTATGTACAAGGGGGAAGGAGACGGCACGACACAGGAAGTCTCGCTCCCCAAGATTTATTGAGCTTTTGATGAGTGAGTGGAGTATGTAGGAATTATGTGTAGATTATGTGTAGGAATCAACCAGATAGTATTTACCAGAGGGTGTTGCAAGTGTGTGTTGATTGTAGAGGCAAAAAAGTTCAAAGGGGCTGGGCAAAAGAGGTCCATGATCCACGCAAGTTCCGTGGTGACTGGAGAGAGGCGTCCTGGGGTCTGGGTCCAAAAACGAGGGAAGTCGAGGATCGAGGAAGGCAGTCAGGGTCCAGGGGGAGATCCAGAGAAGTGAGAGCCACAGCTCACTTCTAAGGGGACGGAGACAACTGCGGGAACAGGGAAACGACAGAGACAAGTATGTACAGGGAGCGAGGGAACAAGGAGAGCAGGACACAGGAGAGGAGCCAGAGACGCGAAGCTTACTGTAAACAGAGAACTACATTCTGGCGCTGGGTCGTCTGCTGCGTGGGTCTTTATACCGCTGAGGCTCATCAGATCCAGGTGAGCTGATTGCAGATTGCCTGCGGCTGTGAAGGCGCATGGCCGCAGTCTGAGCGGAGCGCACGGGGGCGTGTCTGGCTGCGCTCTCAGCGGAGCTTCTTGCTGCTTCCACAGCGGAGGGAATGGCAGTATGCATGTGCGCCGTAACATGTTGTTTCGAAAGCCCCTTTTAAGTTTGTAATGCATTAATTATTTACGATATAGAAAGATGCATAACTTTTCTAAATCTATCAATCACTATGACAAAGGTGAAATTACAAAGACTGACCCCATATTTTCACAACAGTCTCTAAAAAATGTTTTGATTAATTGGGTTATTTGGGATTTTGTGTTTTCTGCAGAATACTTTGGAGGGCACCAAGGAAGAAGATTAAACATTGTTAATCTTCTCATCCATACCCTGAAAGTCACAGAAGATGTCTCTTACTACTATTACCACTCTTATTTCCATTCTGAACAAAAATGTAAAAAAAAAAGCAAATTTAATGCTTTCATTTTTAGTGAATATAGATTTTGTATATTTTTTCCATATTTACAATGTTAGGAGCATTCACCGCAGGGCATTCACTGTACATCTTTGCCATTACCAATCAAAAAAGACCATTTTATTGTCTTTGCAAAAGCAGAATTTACATAACCGCCGCAAAAAACTTCTACAGGAAATTTTCAATGTATTCTGGTAAATGAAATACCCCCCTGAGTTTCCACCAAAAAACTACCCAGTGGGTAAATAAAGTTCCACCAGGAACTATTAGTCCCTAGTTTTTAGGCGGTACTGTGTCGTGTGAAATCTGTGTACCGAAGAACACTGATAAGTAAAACTATCTTGCAGTGTTTTTAGTGGTACAAGAACCACAGTTTCAGAATAATTGGTCTAAACTGGTATCTATTTTAATGCTTTTTGTGAATTTTTACAAGCCTTATTTTGATACGCAAAACGTGGATGGAGTCTTTTAAACGTATTTACCGTACCAAGTCAAATTCCTTGTGAGTTAACACATTTGGCCAATAAAAGTCATCCTGATGCTGAATATAAAGTATTCAGCTGGACTTCGAAGCAACGACTCCAGCTCATTGTTTCATAATAAATATGGAATAGAGGAGGCAGTAAACCTGTGAAACAAAGATAAATCACATCAAATATTCACTATTTACTTAGTTACATGATCTAAAAGTAGTCAGTAAGACTCAATTTGTGTTTTAGTCTCAACACATGGGAATCCAATGCTAATGCTGATGGGCTCATGCTAAATATGATGTGTTTGTGTTGTTGCAGTTACATAAACACTGACATGTATTATTTGTATATTGTTATTTACAGCTGAAATGGACCAAAAGGACTCGCCTGACCCTCACGGTTTATCATTCAACGAGGGCACTTCCTGACTGTTTATATAAAATTTGGTACACTTTGCTTTTAAATCATACCGTTTTGTTTCTTTATTGATTTGTAGTTTATTCACCTATACTTTAATAAAATTAATCTGACCTAATATTGTCTGTTTATTTATGTGGCATCACTGTAGAAATCTACTAAATCACTCATCCATAGGTCATCAGCCTGATTTGCATAAACTACCTTGAACTGTGAAATGTAGTGGAAACACAAACCGCACACTTCTACAGGAACCTAAGGTTCCAGGAACTCAAAGTTACTAAACTTTTAGTGGAAAAGGGCTTTAAGATACAGAAGGTCCAAAGTAAGACATGTGAGAACATTGTCAAAAAATGTTTGAGAAGAAAACGTTGATAAACTAAAAGCAAAGGAACATGCATATGTGGGATGAGTAAGTTCGTAGGGCCATTTGTTTGTAGCATTAAAATCTGTTGTGAAGCATGTTGAACCCAAAAGATGTTTACTGGGTTTTATTTCAGGACCACAGGCACAGAGCATACAGTAAACTAAAAATCTTCACATGCACCTTTTTCACATTAGTATTTTCTCCTTGGTACTCACGGTCACATTGTACACACCAAGGTCGTCTGGCCATTTTGGACTGACCGTCTTACATTCGGAGAAATCGAACGTCCTGGCCGCAAGAATAAAACTCTGTCTGTTGATTTAATTATAGTAAATAAGTGGTGAGATAAAGGTAGTGTTGTTTATCATTGCTTAAAGTACACTTTGTATCGAGCGATGTTAATTAGAGCTCTGTAGCTAAAACTATGGGAAGCAGTGTTTCCACAAATGGTTTGTGCCTTTCCAGATCCATTGATCTGAAGACAATTAGACTTGAAATTTCTATTACCCTGGACAAGCAGCTGCTTGATCGTTATTAGTTGTAAACGTGTTACCGAGCAGCGGAAGAGAGAAAAATCTAAGAAAAACAGAAACAGGCATTGTTTTATGCAAATGCTGGTATAAGCTCTGCTTCTTCCTACTCCTTTTCGGACATGTTGTAGTGACAAACTTTAAATAAGTGATTTATGTACCATACTGTAACTATGCCTGTATGATGAGTACAGGCATAGTTGTGATGGAGGCGGTATAGCTCGGTTGGTAGAGTGGCCGTGCCAGAAACTTGAGGGTTGCAGGTTCGATCCCCGCTTCCGCCATCTTAGTCACTGCTGTTGTGTCCTTGGGCAAGACACTTTACCCACCTGCTCCCAGTGCCACCCACACTGGTTTAAATGTAACTTAGATATTGGGTTTCACTATGTAAAGCGCTTTGAGTCACTAGAGAAAAAGCGCTATATAAATATAATTCACTTCACTTCACTTCACGATATAAACAAATGCATAACTATAACCATGTGGGTGGTGTGGCTCAGTTGGTAAGGCGACCGTGCCAGCAACTTGAGGGTTCCAGGTTCGATACCCGCTTCTGCCATCCTAGTCACTGCTGTTTTGTCCTTGTGCAAGACACTTGACCACCTGCTCCCAGTGCCACCCACTTTGGTTTAAATGTTGCTGAAAGATGTAGATAATGGGTTTCACTATCTAAAGCGCTTTGATTCACTAAAGAAAAGTGCTATATAAATATGATTCACTTCACTTCATAATAAAAAAAGGTTCTTAAATTCAACATGCACACTAATTTAGTTAAAACACCACTCTGGTTCACATCAGGGCGGCCATTTCTCTCAATAACGCCTCTCCAGTTCTCACTGTTGTTGCCGACATCAGCATTGAAGTCCCCCAGAAGAACAAGGGAATCACCTGAGGGAGCACTCTACAGTACTCCCTCAAGGGACTTAAAAAAAGATGGGACTCTGAACTGCTGTTTCGTGTGTAAGCACAAACAACACTCAGGACCCATCCCCCCACTCGGAGGCGGAGGGAAGCTACCCTCTCGTTCACCGAGTTAAACCCAAACGTACAGGCTCTGAGCTGCGGGACAACAAGTATAGCCACCCCTGCTCGTCGCCTCTCACTGCTGGCAAGACCAGAGTGAAAGAGAGTCCAGCCTCTCTTGAGAAGACTTGTTCCAAAGCCCTTGCTGTGCGTCAAAGTGAGACAGACTAGATCCCGCCGGAACTTCTCTACCTTGCGCACCAGCTTAGGCTCCTTCCCTTCCAGCAAGGCGTTCCATGTTCCAAGAGCTAGCTTCTGTAGCCGAGGATCGGACCGGCAAGGGCTCTGCCTTCGACTGCCAGCCAGCTCACAGAGCACCGGACTTCTATGGTCTCTCCTACAGGTGATGAGCCCATTGGAAGGGTGATCCACGTTGCCTCTTCGGGCTGTGCCAGGCTGGGCCTCATGGGGGCAGGCGTGTACACCAGGCGCTTGCCATCGAGCCCCGCCTCTAGATCTGGCTCCAGAGGGGGGCCACGATGACCTGCATCCAGGCAAAGGAAACTTCTGTCCTCAATACTGTCTATACATAGAAATCTTTGAGCTGCTCTTTGTCTGGTCCCTCACCTAGGATCTGATTGTCATGGGAGACCCTACCAGAGGCACAGAAGTGCTGGAAAAAATTGCTCCTAGGATTACTGGTACACGCAAACCTCTACCACGTCAAGGTAGAAGCTCTGATTTCCGTGTTACGTATTATCTCTCCAGCTTCCCTTACGTTTAAGACAAGTTTTTCTTCCGTTGTCGTCACCCCTGTGAGCACGGGTTTAAGTGGAAGCCCCACTTAAGAACTTACAGTTTTGGTTGATTTTGGCGGCGGAAGTGGACTTAAGCGGTAGTATTTTGCCTGAAGGAAGATCACATTTCCAATGAGGACCAGCGCAAAGCATCGTAAGTGGTTGGAAACTACTGTCACATACATACAAACTGACACATCAGTATGACCTATATTTCCACAATAGTAACCTAAATATCTTACTTAAACTTTATAATTGCGGTTTGCAGTCATTGCATTGTTTTTCTTTATACAGTACTTTTCAGTTTGATGCGTGGCTGGTCTTGTCAGTGTGGAACTGCGAACTATGAAGCTGGTGGCTATTTATCGCTACCACAAAAATGTCCAATCACTAACATTAGCATTATCATTTTCATTTGAGCACTGAAAGGTACTTACTAGTAAAGCAGGAACAGAGCCAAAGCAGCATCGGTGTGAAATCCCTCCCGTCTTTGACGTTACGCCTGCGAGTGAAAGCCGGGCCAATGTTGATCCCTGACTGTCCATTTAGTAGCAGTAGCACCCCTTTTTTTTTTTGCATTCTCAGACAAAACTTTTCGGAAATTTGTTTGTTGTTGTTCTGCAGATTCTGCCATGATAGCAGTAATTACATGTAGGCGTTTGCATCAACTTCCGTCTTTGCAACGAATAGGGAAAGCGGGGAGTGAAGTATGCCGTAAAGCAAGTCAGTACATTTAGATTTTTTTGTGTGGCAGGGTTCCTGTCACCCTCCTTAAAATTGCTTAGTGCCAGTGAGAGCGATAAAGACCCCTCAGGCCATGACAGAGGTGTCATTAAACTAGTTGTAAGTCTTATATGCAAATATTTTATGAAGGTTACTTTGTGCTGCTTTAAATGACTTAGACTTATAGTGGGCGCGACTTAGACTTAAAGTGGGCGCGACTTGGACTTAAAGTGAGATATACTGGGTAGATAAATTAAAACCATAACCATTTAGGTAGACAACTTTCAGGTTAAATCCCACAGTTGATGGTTGTTGAGTAAGGTGTGAGAGGCTTTGTCTGGTTTTTGAGCTGGTTAAATGGTCAGATTATTCTGTACTCTTACTCCAACTAAAAATGTAATAGTTGGATTCCAGCAATTAATATGTTGTGTAAAGGTACCCAGCGGCCATTGCTACCAATCTTTTACAGAACACATTTGGACCCTTGTCAAAATGGCCTTCAAAAATAATCACCAGATGTTGTTCTTTTTTTTTTTTATCAGCACAGCTGCTTCCCTACTTTTTACACCATAGCACCGCCTAACTATGTTGACTTGAGAGGACAAAAACAGCTGCTGAATGATGCCATGTAATGAAATGTTATGCAGCAACTTTTGAAGGTAAGTTTTAGACTTGGTGGCCTTTTGGAAGAACAAAGAAAAGCAACATGATATGATATGAGTGTGGGAGCAGACTGAAAAAGAATATATGGATTCATACTGACAGACACCAAGAGGCAGTTATGAGGATTTACTGAAAAGTAACCTCAGAAAAAGTTGTCCAAATTAATGGCGAAAGCGTGCTTAAAAAAATCCAAATGTTGAAAAGCAGATAAGACAAAGCAGAAGCTATTCAATGCATAGTTAATGCCAGTGACATGTGTAACGAGGCTGTGTTTTCACACTGAGAATAACTTATTCTGGGCGGAAGCCGGGCTCTAAAGGTTGTCTCATCTGTTTGTTTACTGCCTCTCTTTCTTGTTTCTTACTCCTTTCTTGCTCATTTTGCTGTTTGTTGTCTTGGCTCACTTGGGTCCCCTTGGGCTATGCTGTACTTAAATATTTATCAAAACAATTTCAAGTGACATGTTGCCTGTATTTTAACCAAGAGTAGATGCCCTCAGGCAGAGACAGACAAATACATCCAAAAATGTTCAAGAGCAGCGTACACAGTATCAACTGCATAATCACCCAAGTGGCTGCCCTCTAAGGGGGTAATACTGTGTGCATTGGGAAGAATACTTAGTAACAGGTCATGTCTGATGCAAGAGCAATCCTTCACACCACAAACATGTAATGATTTTGTAAATAATTGATCAGATATGTGGTTTTGTGCTCAAAGTACAAAACACGACTATCTGTCGGGGCTATAAAGCTGAGTAGTAGGTGCACTATTTCAAACAGTTTCACCCTCAAGTCATCAGTCGGTTACAGATTTTCCATCTGTTTGTACACATCCATCAACACATACATGGTATTCATGCGCAGTCATTAATGCAGGGACCAGATGAGTGATTGGTCTTCTGTTTTTGTTGTGCACAAATGGATCTGGGCTGCTTAGTCTTTAGCTCCTTTTTCTAAGCACAACTCCTGAGACACATCCATCATCTCATTGCCAGACACTGCCGTGGAGGGGACACAGAATACTGATGTGTTTTTTAAGATGTAGGGCAAAAATATGATCTCTTGACACTTATCAGCCTTGCTTGGCCACTGGAGCCACTGCATTATTGTAGAACTGCATACAAATTGTGTATTTATAGGAAACTTAACTTAGACTTGAATTACACAGTAGACCATGCCCTGTTTCAACCTTTCAACTTTAGTACCCAGAAGCAATTTTTGACGGTCTTTTTACATCTCTGTTCAAGTCACCCGTATTTGATATCACTGAATAAACATGTACTGAACACCTGAGACTATTTGAATGGGTATACATAGGAACGCAGTTAAACCATACAAAACACACCAATACCGAATGGAAGTGGCATTAGCCAATTGAGATTTGCCTATATATCGTTTACTTTAACCTGGACAAACCCTTCCGCCACTGGTATTAATTTGTACCTTCAGTTGAACTTTTGATGAAACTATTATAATTATTTTATGTATAGGTTGTGGATAGTTATTGGTCCGATTTTTTATAATTATGACATTCCACCGATAAGTCCAATAAAATAAAATAAATGCTAGGATAACCAATAACATTTTGAAAAAAAATGCTCCAATAAGGCGATATTTGCTATAATGTGCTCTCTATGGATACATAGATTCAACTACATCTGTCACTCGTGCCTACAGCTAGTCTCAGCTAGTGGGGACAAAGTTGGAAACGGCACAGAAATTAACAAGAATGCCGGCACACCGTGCTGCATACGTTTGCAATATACACTGTCATTCATTCATTGGCGATCACTCGAAGCGAGTATGACAGTCCTCCTGTTGGTGAGTCTGGTCATCTGTGGGTCCTCAGGTGGCTGTAGAGGCCAATCCGTGATCCACAGACTCTATTGCAGTGGGGGCATATGTGCGTGATTGTCGTGGTAGTAGTGGTGGTTGTGGTGGTGGTCTGGGGAGCTGTTTTGGTAGTGGATCTCTCCTTTCTTTGTTGCCTCTTGGTTTCCGCGGCACGGTGGAGGTCCTTTTCTAATTGTGCTGTGCCTTCATGGACCATCCTTCTCCACAAAACCCTCTGGTGGGCAGCCTCCTCCCAGGTGTTGAGGTTGAAGCAGCATTTCCTCAGGTGGATTTTGAGGTTATCTTTATACCGCTTCTTCTGCCCCCCTTGGGTGCGTTATCCTTCCGTCAGTTGTCCGTACAACATCTGTTTTGGAAGGCGACTGTCTGGCATGCGAATTACATGGCCTGTCCATCGCAGCTGGTGCCGAATGACAGTTGTAGTGATACTGGGCATGTTAGCTTCCTTCAGAACACTAATGTTGGTACGCCTATCTTCCCAGCTGATCCTGAGGATCTTGCGGAGACATCGCTGGTGGTACTGCTCCAGAGCCTTCAGGTGTCTGCTGTAGGTGGTCCAACTATCATCCCCGTAGAGCAGAGTGGGTAGAACTACAGCTTGATATACAATAATCTTGATGTTGGTCTGGATGACCCGATTCTCAAAAACTATTTTCTTGAGCTTAGCAAAAGCTGCGCTGGCACAACCTATGCGGTGGTGGATCTCGGCATCGATGACAGCTCTCGTTGAAAGAAGACTGCCAAGATAAGCGAAATGCTCCACGTTTTCCAAGATGATGTTGTCCACATAAATTGTGGGGGGTTTGTGACGGTGTGTCAGGGGCCGGTTGGTACAGGATCTGAGTCTTCTTTATGTTGATGTCAAGTCCCAGGAGTCGGTACGCTCTGGCAAAAGCATCCATGATGTTCTGGAGGTCCAACTCAGAATGAGCAACTAGAGCATTGTCATCTGCGTACTGAAGCTCTGTAATGGAGGATATAAGCACCTTGCTTTTTGCCCTGAACCTACTCAGGTTGAAGAGCCCGCCGTCTGTCCGGTATATGAACTGGACTCCCTCAGGCAGGTTTTGACTGGTGAAGTGAAGTATGGCTGAGATGAAGATAGCAAACAGGGTTGGTGCGACGATGCAGCCCTGCTTGACACCAGTGTCAACTTTGAAGGGAGCCGTTTCAGAGCCGCCATTTCCAACTACCACTGCGGTCATGTCGTCGTGCAACAGACGCAAGATCTTCAAATACTTGTCTGGGCATCCGATCTTGGAGAGGGCACCCCAGAGGGCAGTTCTGTTCACAGAATCAAAGGCCTTTGTAAGGTCAATGAATGTCATGTATAGTGGCAGGTGTTGTTCCCGACATTTCTCTTGCAGTTGACGAACAGCAAAAATCATGTCCGATGTTCCCCTAGCTGGACAAAAGCCACACTGGGACTCTGGGAGGATCTCTTCTGATAGCGGCAATAACCGGTTTGCCAAAATACGGGCCAGTATTTTTCCTGTTGTGGACAGGAGAGAGATGCCTCTGTAGTTGCCACAGTCCGCCTTATCTCCCTTCTTGAAGATGGTGACAATCAGGGCGTCCCTGAGTTCGGCTGGGATTTCCTCCTTATCCCAGATTTTACCAATGAGGCTATGAATGTGGCAAAGGAGTTTTGGTCCGCCTTGCTTTAATATTTCTGCTGGTATCCCATCTGGTCCGGAAGCCTTGTTGTTACCCAGTTTTCTGATGGCATCCTGGACCTCATTTTCGGTGGGAGGATCACCCAAATGCTCCACGATGGGTCGCTGAGGAATCTGGTTGATGGTTTCCGTTTTCACTGTGGAGCTCTTGGAAGTGTTCACGCCATCTGGAACTGATACCTACATCGTCCTTGAGCAGGGTTTGTCCATCTTTAGAGCGGAGGGGGTTTAGGCCTCGATAGCTGGGCTCATAAACAGCCTTGGTAGCATTGGAGAAACCGCTGGTGTCCCCAGAGTCAGCAAGCTTCTGGATTTCCAGAGCCTTCTGTGTTCCTCCACATCCTCAAGATATTCTTCCGGGAGTCTCACAGACAGGGTGTTTTGTAGATGTTGCACCCTATCTGTGTCTCCAAGGCTATCAATGTTAAATTTAGGGCGGAACAGTCTCCTTTGTGTCCTCCTCTTCTGCCGCAGCTCGATGTTCAGTTTGGAGCGGATGAGGCGGTGGTCTGTCCAGCAGTTGTCTGCACAAATCATGGCCCTGGTGATGTTAACATCCTTACAATCTTTGGCCCTGACAATGACATAGTCTATGAGATGCCAGCGCTTTGATCTGGGATGCATCCAGGACGTTTTGAACCGGTTTCTCTCGCGGAAAAGGGTGTTTGTTATCAGAAGATCATGTTCAGCACACGTTAACAGAAGAAGGACTCCGTTGGAGTTGACATTCCCAACATCTTCTTTACCTAGAGTGCCTTTCCAGAGCTTGTGATCCTTGCCAACCCTGGCATTGAAGTCCCCGAGTAGAAGGATCTTATCTTCTTTCGGGATATCCGATAGAACCTGGTCTAAGGTTGCATAGAAGGTCTCCTTGTCTTCATCATGTGAGTCCAAAGTTGCTGCATAGGCACTCACAGCCGTTGCCATCTGATTGTTTGAGAGCCTCAGGCGTAGGGTCATGAGTCGCTCATTGATGCCTATTGGAGATTCGGAGAGTTGGGAGATGAGCCGGTTTCTGATGGCAAATCCCACTCCGTGGATTCTGGGTTCATCAGCTGTTTTTCCCTTCCAGAAGAAAGTGTATCCCCCTTTCTCCTCCTTTAGTTGCCCCTCCTCAGCCAAGCGGGTTTCAGACAGGGCAGCAATGTCGATCTTGCACCTTTTCAACTCCCTGGCAACGATCGCCGATCTTCTTTCTGGACGACTGCTGGAGGCACTGTCCATACGTGTTCTCACATTCCAAGCTCCAAAGTTCATTGTATTTGTTTTTGTTTTTGTTTTTCGACCGCTATGAGGTGAACCCACTGAACGCGGTATTCCAATCAGGTTATAGGACGCAGGCTATTTTTAGGGCACCTTTTCTATCCCCTTCCCGTGTAGGGTGAGCAGAGTGGATCCTAAATAGGGCTGTTTAGACGTGGGTGCTGCTGCCGAAATGCTCTCTCTGCCTCGATCCGAGAGCAAGGCAACTGAATCAGGCATCCACCGCCTATGTGCCAGTGCGTGGCTAGAAGCTCCCAGACTTCACTGTCCTGCTCCCGTCACCATTTCCTGGTCGCCATGGGACTTATAGGGGGGTAATGATGGGTCCTTCAGGAGAACGCCTGTGCGGGGAATCTTTTAAAGTGGGGAAACTGGTGCACAGGCAGTCACCACACTGTCCTTGGCAAAGAGAAGGCCAGGGTCCAATGGCATGGAGACCAAGACAATTGGGGGCCCATCTTTGCTGCAGCCTTCTTCCACCTTTGTGACCGTTGTGGAGGTTCTCTACATCTATCATCCGCCCACTCCGCCGTTGAGGTCTTTTTTGACGATGGGAACGCGCAGTCTCCAACGTCACTTGCTTTTCTCTCAGGGTGTGCTCCCCTAGCCTTTTGTCTTCCCAGACTAACCCACAAGGCAGCGCGGCAGTGGTTGGGTGATGCCAGGGCGTGTCCACAATGTGGGCCTGCGCATCACGCCTCTGGGGACCACTGCTATACACTGTACAAGGACACTGGTAATAATCTTTAATAGGAAATATTTTTTTTTTTACAAAAAATTAAATATGTATTAGTAGCACATGTTTTTACATTGCCCATAATGTGAACTTCATGAAAATCATTTCACAAAAAAGCAAGTTATGATTCATTTTCACCCATTATATTGCATTGCCCTAAGAGGGAAAGTGGCCCCTGCTATGTTGACCACCACATATTTAGTTATAGTTATATCTATGTCTTATATCTTACCCTGAACTCATTGCAGCTCACAGTGTAAACAAACACGGTGTGTGATTGTGTGGAACTTCTTCACTTCTTCAGAGGAAGACATGTTGTGTGCCACCCGCAACAAATGCCCTATAAACTCTCAGCAAGGAGAGAAAAAAACACAGACTTCAACCTAACCAGCCACACAAAACAAAGCCCAAAGCCAGCCGTAAAGAAAGCCCTATGTCCGTTCCCACCACCAATGTGTCTGAAAAGTGTGAAGGCCCGCAAGAGACTACCTTAGGGCCAAAGCGATCTGCGATTTTCCCATGAAAATGATGGTGCTGGACGGTCATCGCTGGATCCCGTGGGCCAGCAGACCACCCTCAGCCACAGTTTGTACTTTCAAGAAGATGCTATTTTTTGGATGTTTTTGTGACAGCAAATTTTGACGTAACCTCTGACTCTGCAATCACATTCATATTGGCATTGTTTATGATATGTTAGGCTTAGTTTTACCACCAGGGCAGTCCCATTGACTTATCATTCATTCATATTAGATTTTTAGCCCATATGATTGGGTCATTTTTTTGCTGCTGTGATGACACATTTCTGAACAAACCTACATGTGAGAGAATCACATCAGAATTGTGTCATTGTGTCAATCCAGCCTCATAAAGCTTATGCCATGAAATAATGGAATTGTAGTTCAAAATTGGGAGGGGAAGGGCAAGTCTGGAATAAATGTTTTATTTATTTTTTTATTTCTCCTCAACATTTAGAATTTTTCATTAATACTTGTGGTTGTTTGATACTGACCAAAAAGTCAGATGTTCAATTTGTTTGTTTATGATTTTACCAGTTTTACACATTCAATTGTGTCAAACTTCCAGAAATCAACTGGTGAATGGAAACATATCCTCAATATCTGCTGTGTGCGTTCAGTGAGTCCTCCTGTCGTCACGTCAGATAGAAAACGAACGCCATAAATAACATTGCCCCTCCCCTTGCTCCCTGCATTTTTAACTTGGCAGTCTTAGCGTGAATTCTGCAGCTCCCCATTGCATGATGATTTACTGCCATATATATATCATTTAAGGATGAAATTAAATCAAGTCCCCTTATGCTCACACAGCTTAGTGGATTCATAGCCCCTACAGTATGTGGGGGATGGCATCTTATTGTCTGAAGAACATTGGACCTTACAAATGTGTATACATATTTGCAAGGGACTCTTCAGGGACCTGGTGAAATCTATAGCAATTCAGCGTCAGTAAAATTTTAGTAATATATTTATTTTGTCATTTGTTTTCATCTAAAACTTTGAGCAAGTATAGTTAGACTCTTCTGTGACTTCATCTTTGGCTGTTTGAGGAGTTGACCCATATAAAACGGAAATGGTTCTACTGTATGGCAAACAGGGTTGTTAGAGTGGGACCATCTGTGTCTGTGCAACAGAAAAGGGACATGATGTTGAGGGAAAAGTGATGAAGGTAGAGGAACCAATAAAGAGCCACACAACTGTTAGTAGTCACAGCTCAATGAGCACAGCCACACCTGGTTGCCTTCAGGTCTGTCCTGTGTAGGAGCCTTGTCTATCTTCCCAGTTTTTTAAACACCTATGCAACACTCACAAACACTACCTATGCCCATCCTGCAAATGCAGACAAGTGTGCAGACTAAGACAACAGGCTTGAAACACCACTTTTACACACACATGCAGACGGATATACACAGTGTTTAAATGCATCCTCCTGCCACCTGGGAAGCAGATTTGACAGACACACATGGTGAGTCAACAGTGGCGCAGGTGTTTTCTATCTGCTGAGGCTGTGAAAATATTCCCACAAAAAGTTATTTATCGGTTGACAGCCCTAATACATATATATATATATATATATATATATATATATATATATATATATATATATATATATATATATATATATATATATATATATATATATATATGTATATATATATATATATATATATATATATGTATGTGTAGTGCATGTGCCTCACAATATGAAGGCCCTGGGTTCGATCCCCGGGCTCGGGGTCTTACCGTGTGGAGTTTGCATGTTCTCCCCGTGACTGTAATTCGGCCTCCTCCCACCTCCAACGACATGCACCTGTGCACCTGGCATGCACCTAGCAACACTAAATTGACCTCTGCATCTGGCTGTTGTCTATAGCACCCCCTGGGCCCTATTCGGACTTTATCAGCGAATTCTCGGGTAATATATATAATTACACAAATAATAAATTAACCCACGCATCGCAATGGTAATTCGATTGATTTAGTCTTTGTCCGGGTTGTCACAACCTCCAAAGTGATAGTACTCCTGTACACTAAAGTAATGACTAATCACTACCTTATAAAATTTGAAGTTCTGACTCATTGTCAATAAGCTACTAATAACTAATGTTTTAGCAGCCGCAACCCTAATGCTACCACAACTATGACTCTTGCTGGCCTGCTGCCCTCAGTAATGGCGCCATTCCCAAACTATGTGGGCTCTATCGATAACCTCACTAACAACTTTAACGATGCCCTGCGTGACGCCATTGATAGTATAGCGCCGCTAAAGCTAAAAAAGGGAGAAACTAGAGCTCTTAAACTATCATGTAGAAAGCTGGAATGCAAATGGCGCGCGACTAAACTTGAGGTTTTCCATCAAGCATGGACTGATAGTTTAATAACTTATAAACACGCTCTTACCTTCGCTAAGACTAATTATTCCTCCAAACTCATCTGCCTCAATAAAAACAATCCTAAATGTTTGTTCAGTACAGTAGCATCACTAACCCAACAAGGGACTCCTCCCAGTAGCTCTACCCACTCAGCAGATGACTTTATGTAATTCTTTACTAAGATAAATGAGCACATTAGAAAGGAGATTAAAGATAACGCATCCCAGCTCCAACTGGGTTCTATTAACACAGATATGAATGTATGTACGACGGATGAAACACTCCATTATCTCTCTCTTTTTGAACAAATAACATTAGAGGAAGTTTGATCATATTACACCTATACTGGCTCACCTGCACTGGCTTCCTGTGCACTTAAGATGTGACTTTAAGGTTTTACTACTTACGTATAAAATACAACACGGTCTAGCTCCATCCTATCTCGCTGACTGTATTGTACCATATGTCCCGGCAAGAAATCTGCGTTCAAAGAACTCCGGCTTATTAGTGATTCCCAGAGCCCAAAAAAAGTCTGCGGGCTATAGAGCGTTTTCTATTCAGGCTCCAGTACTCTGGTATGCCCTCCCGGTAACAGTTAGAGATGCTACCTCAGTAGAAGCATTTAAGTCCCATCTTAAAACTTATTTGTATACTCTAGCCTTTAAATAGACCCCCTTTTAGACCAGTTGATCTGCCTTTTCTTTTCTGCTCTGCACAGATTTGGTGACCACAGATGCTGCGCTAGCTGTCCAAAGTCGGGACTCAGGGTGGACCACTCATCTGTGCATCAGTTGGGGACGTCTCTGGGCTGCTGACTTGTCTCCACTCAAGATGATCTCCTGCTGGCCCCACTATGTTCTGGACTCTCACAATATTATGCTAGATCCACTAGACGTCTATTGCACTGGTCGCCTAGGGCAGTGGTTCTCAACCTTTTTTCAGTGATGTACCCCCTGTGAACATTTTTTTAATTCAAGTACCCCCTAATCAGAGCAAAGCATTATTGGTTGAAAAAAAGAGATAAACAAGTAAAATACAGCACTATGTCATCAGTTTCTGATTTATCAAATTGTATAACATATAAATCCCATTGGGTTGAGTATTTTCTTGCCCTGATATGGGATCTGAGCCGAGGATGTCGTTGTGGCTTGTGCAGCTCTTTGAGACACTCGTGATTTAGGGCTATATAAGTAAACATTGATTGATTGACCCACTTCCTGGGAAAAATATGAAGGAACTGTTTGTAATATTAGGACCATCAGTGCTAAATATTATTAACTTATCACTTTCCTCTGGTACTGTTCCCGTAGCATTCAAAACAGCGGTTATTCATCCTCTGCTCCAAAGACCTAACCTTGACTCTGACATCATGGTGAACTACTGGCCGGTGTCCCATCTTCCTTTTATTTAGAAAATCCTCGAAAAAATTATTGCACTCCAGCTAAATCAACATTTAGCGTCTAATAGTCTAGTTTCAGGGCAAATCACTTTACTGAGACAGCCCTCGCAAAAGTGACAGATGATCTATGGCTAACTATGGATGCTGATGCGTCATCAATGTTGCTTTTCCGTGATCGTAGCATTGTTTTCAATACCGTCAATCATAAGATTCTATTAGAATGTATCAAAACATGCATTGGTATGTCAGACTTGGCCTGTTCTTGGTTTATCTTACTGACAGGATGCAGTGCGTCTTCTAGAACAACACGACCTCGGAAGATGTTAAGATAACGTGCAGAGAAGAAGTCTGAGTAAGTATTCCAACAAGTTGGTACACTTTGACAGCCATTTAGGACTCAAAACTGGTGTGGACGACATAAACGACACTTGTTCCTCCCACCCCGGACCCGTTTCTTCATGAGGATTGTGAGACATTCTTCACCTAAACGGGAATATATGAACATCCCAGCAGTCGGCATCCTAATGACGGCAGACCTTGTACAGTAAGTGATCTTTTATTATGTTTGTTGGCTTACATAAAGTCTGCAGTGATTAATAATCAGTGATGTAGAAAAATAACAAAGCAAACGTTGTGATATGTTTTTTACTGTAACATATTATTTTCTGGCCTCCTTATATCTAGCATTAAAAGATTGCAGTTGGTACAAAATGCGGCTGCTGGACTTTTGACAAGAACAAGAAAGTTTGATCATATTACGCCTATACTGGCTCACCTGCACTGGCTTCCTGTGCACTTAAGATGCGACTTTGAGGTTTTATTACTTACGTATAAAATACTAAACGGTCTAGCTCCATTCTATCTTGCTGATTGTATTGTACCATATGTCCCCATCCAGAAATCTGTTTTCCAAGGGCTCTGGTTTATTAGTGATTCCCAGAGCCAAGAGTCTGCAGGCTATAGAGCAGGGGTCCCCAAACTACGGCCCGCGGGCCGGATCCGGCCCCCCAGCATCCAAAATCCAGCCCACAGGAAGTCCCAAGTTTTTTTTTTGTTTTTAAATCTTTCCTTTCTAATCTATTTTCTACTGCTTGTTACTCTTGGTGTCTCCTAGTCGCTCAGGCAAATCATATTGTCTAAAAATGAATTTTCCCATTGATAACGTTTTGAAGATGGTCCCTCAGCTCTTTGACGGCTTTGGCTCTTTTTCAGATCAGCAGACTAAATCTTTCTTATTCACAGTATATATAAACGTTACTCATTTCTATTCAGACTTCCATATATATATATATAAATATATATATATATATATATATATATATATATATATTGTGGTACCTGATTCTCACCAAGACACAGAGTGGGTTTTGCAGCAAGCCGAAAAGGGCATTTATTGCACAAGTCTTTTTAGGAAGGGCGGGGTGTGGAAGTAGCAAACTTAAAGTGTCCAGTAATAAACATAAATATCTCCCATCTGGGGCTCTCAGTCCTTCACACAGCACTCTTCTTTAAAAGGTCAAAGGTCATTGCCTATCAAACAATAGAAACACAACATAAGTCAAACATTTCACTAATAATGTCCTTAGTGGTGAAATGGTGGATGTCTCACTTACCGCCTGATGCACCTGCCTTGACACAGAGGAGAGCCAGACTTGAATGAGGCAGAGTTAAGAAGGGTTTGTCGCTGGGCCACACCTGGCCGCACAGCTGGTGACACTTCAGGCTGATTGAGTATGTACAGGGGAATGTACCGCCCCTCGATGATGCGGCCAAGGCTGGGGCGTTGTCTTCCGTGTTCCACTCTGCCTCCATTCCCTGGCTCCTCCCCTAACCTGTCAGGCGGTGCTTAAGTGAGACTCCACAATATATATATATATATATATATATATATATATATATATATATATATATATATATATATATATATATATATATATATATGTATTTTGGGGGGCACTCTCTGGGCATGCTTGTCCGGCGGGGTCCGCCCCTCAGGCTACTGCGGCCGGGCTGCGAGTCTGGGGCCCCTGGGTCCCACAGTCTACCCTTTCCAGATGCCCATCTTGGTTGGGGCCTGCTGGGTTTAGTCCCTGTGTCTATCGTGGCAGTTTGGTGCACTGCAAAGTATTCCGCAGCGCAGCAAGTCGGCCAGCTGCTGGGGTAGTGACCTTGTGATGTGTTTGTGATCTTTTTTATGTTTTATATATATATATATATATATATATATATATATATTTTTTTTTTTTTCTTTCTCTTCCCTCAGGGGGAGGATTCGCCAGGGCAGTTGCTGGATGTTCCATCTCCATCGTTGGGGTCCCTACAGATGGGGCGGGTGGTTCCCGTGACCCCGTGCAGGGCGGTCCTGCGGCTGCCGACTTGGGTGGGGCGACCTGGGGCGGCCTCGCTATGATCTCAGGGTTGGGCTCGTGGGGGCCCCGTTGCTGGTGGGGTGGGGGCGGTCTTCCCATCTGGCTGCGGAGAGTCTCTGGGCCCCTCGGGGCGGGGCGTCCCGCCTTTCTGCCCGCATGGTTTGGGTCTTCCCTCCTTTTATCTGCTTTCTTTTGTATTTCAAGTTATCATTACATATATGTATTGTTGCATTTCAAACAATTGTAATGTTGATAATAGAGGTCATTACTGTTATTATTCATTTTCAATAGTGCTATTTCTATTGGTATTTGCATTGTTCCATTTGTAGTGTAATAATGTTCACTGTAATTTCTGTGTTATTAATATTTACTTCACTAACTGCTTCTTTGCTTTCACTTTTCGTATCATATTTGTACATATCGTATTGTTTCGTTGTTGTGGTTGTTGCTGTCTCTCTGTCTTATCGCCCTGTTGTCCCCGCTATTTCCCCCTATGTCTACCTTTTTTTTCTCTTTCTGTTCCGGTCCGGTTGCACCAAACAATAATATAAATCCATTTAATTAAGTCAAATACAAATAAAGCAACAAGAGAAGTATCCCACACTTCTCTATTGTAAAGTAAATCTGTACAGCAAATATGGGCATCTACATCAACTATATGATTTGCCTGAGTAGCTGGACAGGACAAAAAACAATATATATATTATAAGAGCTAACACAGACAAACTATTTATGACACGTGATCATCTCCTGTGTGTCTATGTTTACATCATCGACTGATCAGCTGCTTCCTCGTTTCCTTGCTCGCTGTAAGTTTATTATAGATCAGAAATCATCTCACCTGCACAGAAGAAGTGTGAATAGGTATTCTGACAAGTTGGGAGGACACAAAAAGCACTTGTTCCCCCCCACTCCGTTTCTTTGCGAGGATTATGAGACCTTTTTCATCTAAATGGGAATATATGAACATCCCAGCACTCGGCATCCTAATGACAGCAGACCTTACACAGTAAGTGATGTTTTAATGTTTGTTGGCTCTTATAAGGTCTGCAGTGAGTAGTAATCAGTGATGAAGGAAAAAAAAAAGCAAACGTCATGGTGCATTTTAGAAATGAATGCCCCGCGTATGCTTAAAATGATCAAAATACGTAAATACTAAATCTTATTATAAACGTGCCTGTTACTACATTACATATATGTTTATTATTACATTATGTTTATAAAACCCTAATGGAGGTATTTGGATGTTATTTTAGGGGCTGAATTGAATGGCTCCATTGTAAGCGGACTTTTGATCAAATGTATTTAATACTTAGAATGCATTGAAAAAAATCGATCCGTTGTCATGTCTTTCATAATGATTGTGAACGATAGGCAAAATTTTAAAAAAAAGTGCAGTTCCCTTTCCTTTAGGATAAAAGCTTGTTTATCCTTGTAACTTAGTTGTTGCTTTATGTATGATACAAGTGCCCTGCGTTCTACTTTAAACAAAGTGACCCAATCCCCTATACACAAGGCATGAGGGGCAACAATCGTTATCTTTAATGTGACTGTTGGCCATACCAGTGATTGTGGTCATTTCAGCTTGTTTAGCTATGTGGTAATGTCCATCCATCCATCCATTTTCTACCGCTTGTCCCTTTCGGGTCGCGGGGGGTGCTGGAGCCTATCCCAGCTGCATTTGGGTAATGTAAATAGGAAACTATAATTTGCTACATGCAAATTAGATCAAGCTAGTGGCTGTCAGTGTAGCAGAAGATCCGGATCTAACGGATAACTGTAGCTTTTCACTGTTATTTTGTGTAGTTAGAAAAGTTTTAATGTGTTTAAATGACATCTCCTTTGGTTCATGTAGTTATGATCACCAGAGAAAGAAAAATATCGCTTTTGTGGTGAACTGCCTTGACTCTTTGTTGTAAAAACAAACTACGAAGGGATTTTTAATTTTTAACTGCTGGTACACATGTCAATGCGAACCAGCAAGCTGTATATGTACGTTTAAATCACTAATTAAATTATGAGTAACGATGTTGCTTGTGGATGTTTTGAATTAATCAGATTGATGTAGGCATACTTCATGTTATCAATAGCTATTGATTATTGTTGTCTATTTATCGCTGTACAACAAAACATTCACAAATTATTTTTACTCTGTATTAATTCCATCGTGTATACAAAAGTTTTCTCTCCACCGGAATTTGCTCACGTCATATATATTTAAAGCGTCTTCTTTAAGAACATTTTTACACTTAAAATATTGATTTATTTTGGCTTCTATATCTATAATTTGTTTGCTGCTATTTTTGTTTGTAAATTGTTGTAAAGTATTGCTCTTGCTTGTCCCCGGCATAGAGCGCAAGTCACTACATGGCAGAGAGAACTAGTTTCCAGCCGCATAATCTTGGTGGGTAAATACGACTTTTAAAAATTATTTTAAGTTAAATTTATTGCGATGTTATGCTTAGTACATTTAGCACACCCCTTATGGTTGAGGAATTCACATTAGTCGCATAATTTTGTCTTGACCTCTGTATGTATAATGAGATGATCGCAGATCTTCAAGATGCAACCCTTTAATCAAATTTGAATAATAGGATATTGAGACTGATTTGATGGATTTAAAGATTCCTTTTTTATTTATAAATCAAATTATAAATGGGTATTTGGTGGGTAGATTTTGAAATGTATTGTATTGTACTGTATTTTGTATATTAAATGATGATGTATATTTTAACTGTGGATCCCTGTCCATAAGCTATGTGCTTCTAGGATGACGTTTTTGCAGAACGGACTCTGATATTAACAAAATAAACAATAATTAAATAAATAAATGATAAATGGGTTATACTTGTATATCGCTTTTTTACCTTCTAGGTACTCAAAGCGCTTTGACAGTATTTCCACATTCACCCTTTCACACACACATTCACACACCGATGGCGGGAGCTGCCATGCAAGGCGCTAACCAGCAGCCATCAGGAGCAAGGGTGAAGTGTCTTGCCCAAGGACACAACGGACGTGACTAGTATGGTAGAAGGTGGGGATTGAACCCCAGTAACCAGCAACCCTCCGATTGCTGGCACGGCCACTCTACCAACTTCGCCACGCCATCCCCTAAATAATGAAATACAAAACTATGTCTGTCTGTAAATAGATAAATAAATAAACACAAACACAATCAAAGTAACGTGTTCAAATGTGTTGTAAAAATCCAATTTTGTGCATGTGCATGCAACAATTTGGTTTTCTATAGTGCATGTAAAGTGTGTGAAGTGTGAAGAATGAAAATATTCATGTACAGAAGATAATTGCTTTACCATGGTGCTTTTGGGTTGTATTTGCAGCGTGCGACAGATGGCTCTATGTAACAATGTCTCACCATCTGATCAATAGCTATACGTCTCTCAGTTGAATTAAAAAAAAAACCTCAATCTTCTAATGCATCACACGTATTACCCATATTTATCGCCAAGCGAGGTTGTCTGGCAGCATTTAGTAATGAACATAGTGAGTCACGCTGTACAGGCTGTCGACTGCAAACAGGGCAACCTAGCTTTCTCCCGCCATATGGGTGGTCCACTATGAATATGTTAAACAGAATGCATTTTCAGCTTGCTTCATGCACACAATATAGACAAAAGTAGCAGAAGAAAGTAGGATCCCTCATTTTAGTTTTACAGTAGTGAGACGGCAATTTACTGTGTATGTGTCGAGACCTCTTCAGCATTCCCATTGCTCATTTGATTTTTTTTGTGTGTCCTGTTGACCTGTGACATTCCAGGGATGTTAACCTATGACACAACATACTTATGCCGGAAAAGATCCCTGAGTAATTATTTAATTGCATATGCTAGCATAACAATGTAAAACAATATTTCTCAACAAAAAATATAATTTGAAGCACTTGCACGGCATTAAGAAAATTAGCATGTTTGTATGTGGAATTAAAATATGAAAGCAAATATAAATGATAAATATGTTGCGTTTACAAGGCATAAGGAATGATGAACCACATTGTCTGATATCATTAACCTGAATCTTATTGCTAAGAAAGCATCACAGTCTTTGTTTCCTACAACGCAGAAGTTTTATCTTATTTTCTGTTAATGTTATGTTGTGGCGATTGACAAATTGCGATTGCCTTCACAGCCCTGGGGAAATAAGTGTTTCAAAGTCATGTAGTGTACGTTTAAAGTATTTGTACCGTTTTCCTGATTAACCAACTGTGAGGTCATGTGACTTCCAGGCTCTGTTTAATTGATGAAATGGAGTCAAACGTCAATAGTGTTTATGTTGTTTTGGTGAAACAGAGTCATGTGACCATACTTGCCAACCTTGAGACCTCCAATATCGGGCGGTGGGTGGGGGGGGTGGGGGGGAGGGGTTGGGGGGGTGCGTGGTTATTTACAGCTAGATTTCACCAACTCGAGTATTTCATATATATATATATATATATATATATATATATATATATATATATATATATATATATATATATATATATATATATATATATATATATATATATATATGAAATACTTGACTTTCAGTGAATTCTAGCTATATATATTTTTTTTAATTTTATTTACATAGAAAAAAAAACAAAAAACTTGAATTTCAGTGTTCCAGTGGCTATCCATTAGATGGCAGTATTGTCCTGTTTAACTTCTCCGTTCATGATGAGTATATCATTTCGGCCGCCATGTCTGTAATTTCCTCGTTCTTCTGCTTCGTCTCCTTGTTGTGTGCGCAGTTGTGCACTCTATAAAAGCCCTAGATGTTATGACGTCTTTGGGCAGGCAAGCTGTTTATTTTGTGGGAAAGCGGACGTGAGAACAGGCTGTCCCCACTCAGTCTCAGGTCCGCATTGAGCTGGAGGGGGCGTGGCCTCCAGCTCCGGCTGAATACCGGGAGTTTGTCGGGAGAAAATCTCTGCCGGGAGGTTGTCGGGAGAGGCGCTGAATATCGGGATTCTCCCGCTAAAAACGGGAGGGTTGGCAAGTATGCATGTGACTGTGCTTGCAGGAAGAAGTCTCTCTGACTAACCAACTACTTTGTCTTTATAAATAAATATATTGATGCAAAAATATGCAGCGACCTGTAAAAGTAAATGTAGTGTTTCTTCTTCACAAAAATACTCAAGTCAAAGTAAAAAGTATGTTGCATTAAAACTACTCTGACAAATACAATTTATCCAAAAAGTTAGTAATGAAGTGAATATAGCCCCTTACTAACCACCTCTGCTTATAAGTGATTCCTTTGATACGGAGAAATGGGAAAGGATAATGGTGTGTTCTATTTGTACTGGGAAGTCAGAATTGCCAAGTTCCCAGTCGGAAATTTTAACTGTAACGCATTCCGAGATCGGTTTTCCTACTTGGAAAGTCGGACAGTCCTCACCACCCACTGACTTGGCTTCAAAGATTGCTGCTCTGAATTGAAATAATAATAGAAGTGTTAGATCGATTTAAGGGCCTCAAAGCAGAGAAAGAGAGACAGGTTACAAAAATATTAAAAGGTCTTAATTTAAAAAAGTGAACCCTGATCAAGTGTAGAAAAATACAAAGTACAAACATAAAGGGAACAAAGCCACATAAATAAGGACAGAACAAAAGGAGTGTGGGGAAAAACTACGAAACGATTACTCACACAGTGTTCAGAAAACGAGTAGTAGCCAACACGGAATCTACACAGAGAAAAGCTATGTGGGCGGAATACACGATAGCTGGGGAGCCGTTTAGCAACTATCAACTGCCAGCAAGTGTTAGAGGTATGCTCAATGCCAGAGAAGTACTGCAAAGGAAGTCAGACAGGCGGCAGCAGAGCAGCAGAGACAGACACCACAAGAAGCTTCTGTAATATCCATTATTTTCACTTCTTACTATTTTGTGTCGCACTAAATCACCCATATACGTTATATAGGAATGTTACCCTAGTGCAAATTAAAATGTTTTAATGTGTTTTATACGTTCTGCATAGCTAGCAACAGCGTCTGTGTTTTCTCTTTAATCCTCCATGTTTGAAGGTTGCAGAAAGAGTGCATATTTTTTCCATAAGTTGTTTATATTCAGATAAGGCAAATGCAAAAACATTTTACGTGGATGTAGCCATCTTGATTCCAGACCTTGTAACTGGAACGCTCATAACTCGACTGTGATGTCATGCCCAGCTCCGATGTTAATGGAACGCATAATAAGTACAGTAAGCTCTGCTTCTTCCTACTCCTTTTTTGGACATGTTGAATTGTGTCACTGAGCTGTACCCCTTCCTTGAGTGCATGTTTGAAATAAAACGAAAAACATTTCCATGTTTCAGCTCTTTCGTTTTCTGCCACAGCCTTGTTCAATTCGTAGACGAAGCTTGAAATAACTGAAACGGAATACACAGTGAAAGTGGCCCGATTGTAAGAGCGAGGGCGGCACCGATGGACTGCAAAGCGGAGATTAAACTGACTTTGTGTAAAAGGGAAATAGATCTAGAAAATATGTTAAAGCTCCTTGGGGGTGAGGAAGGAAAAGAGAGTGGAAAGAACTCGCCTCATTTCCTCATCATTTCCAACAAAGCAAGGTATTAAAGAAACACCTGTGGTTTGAGCTATAGAAAAGATCCCTGGCTGCCCCCTTTGCTCTCTTTTTCCTCTCGTCCTGCTATCATTGCCTCGCTCATCCTCCATTTCACCAACACTGCCACTCCCTCCCACCCCTGCTGCTGCATATCTTTCTGGCCTGGGGCATAATCTCCTCGCCTGACAAAAAATGAAAGGAAGAGATGCTGACATGTAATAAAGAACGCCTGATACTGTTTGCGGCTAATGCTGGCTGTGGCTGCCGACTGAGCCTGGCTTCTTTTCTGGAGCGGAATGGAGGGGGAGAGATGCCGAGAAGTATGTATGTTCTCTGCAAAAATGTAATTAGTGGCTAACAGATGCCTGCAAATGAGGTGTGGACAGGAAGAGTGAAAGGGCCATGGGAAGCTGTATTGGGGAGAAATACGGCGAAGTACAGGCGAGGGGAGTGTTTCTTCTTCTGTTCGCCGACCTACTGTGCTTTTTCACCAGGGGAACACACAGCTTTTAGCACTCTACCCTGAGGTGAAAAAAGATTGTGCTCTCTCCATCTTCCCTTTTTTCTTCATCTCTTTTGCACTCACATCTTTCTTCTTCCAAGCACTTTGTTTTGCTTTGGTACTGCCTTTTATTCTCTCTCAGGCAGGTCTGAATTGAAATAAATTCATTTCTGTTCCCTTTCAAGCTGGTGCTGCCATACATATAAACCATTTTCTTTATTGAACAGAGAGGGCTGTCATTGAAACATATCACCTATTTTGACCGGTGCACCCAGAACCGCCCATATCACCCCCGTTTTATCCAGTCTTCATTAGCCTCCAGTCAAATTCCGCATTGAGTTTAAGATTTTAGTCCTGACATTCCGTGCGTTGCATGATGGGGCCCCTCAGTACATCACTGACTTGCTATGCCCCTACTCTTCAGGCCAGGGTCTTCTAAAGATCCCAAAAACTTGTTTTAAAACCTGTGTAGACCTGGCATTGCAGGCTATAGCTCCCAGACTCTGGAACAATTTGCACCAGTCCCTCCGTGATCTTGACTGTGTTGAAATGTTTAAGAAACATTTGAAAACTTGTCTTTTTAGTAAAGCTTTTAATTAATGCACATTTCAACTATCGTTTTGAATCCACTTTGTACCCTTTTTATGATGTTTTGAATTGAATTGTTGTTTTAATTCACCTATAATTTGTACAGCGCTTTTTGATTTTATCTGTGAAAAGCGCTTTATAAATAAAAATGTATTTACCGTATTTTTCGGACTATAAGTTGCAGTTTTTTTCATAGTTTGGCCGGCGGGGGTGTGACTTATACTCAGGAACGACCTATGTGTGAAATTATTAACACATTACTGTAAAATATCAAATAATATTATTTAGCTCATTCACGTAAGAGACTAGACGTATAAGATTTCATCGGAGTTAGCGATTAGGAGTGACAGATTGTTTGGTAAACGTATAGCATGTTCTATATGTTATAGTTATTTGAATGACTCTTACCATAATAGGTTACGCTAACATACCAGGCACGTTCTCAGTTGGTTATTTATGCGTCATATAACGTACACTTATTCAGCCTGTTGTTCACTATTCTTTATTTATTTTAAATTGCCTTTCAAATGTCTATTCTTGGTGTTGGGTTTTATCAAATACATTACCCCCCCAAAAATGCGACTTACTCCAGTGCGACTTATATATGTTTTTTTCCTTCTTTATTATGCATTTTCGGCCGGTGCGACTTATACTCCGGAGCGACTTATACTCCGAAAAATACGGTACTTACTTACTATTTCTTCACAAGTAGTGTCATATTTCTAAGGCTGTCAATGAAAATTAAGGAGCATTTCATGACAGTTCTCTCTTTCCAAGAAAATATCTGCTTATTAATCATCATTTCCACATGACCAACTTGTTGTTGATGTGGAACTCATAAGGTGATCAAGCAGGATGTTGCATTCAAGGTCCAAGGTGAAAAATAACGGAGCAAGTAAAGTGGAACAGACGTCTTCAGTTTCCACCCACCTACCCAGCACGGCTACAAAGGTACAAACATCCCTGGAAGCTTATGATCCCCAACGAGATTTCTTCTCGCGCCTCCTCCTTTCATTTCCGTGGGTCTCAGGAAATGAGCACCTGAGCTCTGAGGCCTCCCCCTCTTTTAGTGAACAAACGTAGCCTACTCCTTGAGCTGCCTCCTGCTGCTCCAGATTACTGCTCATTAGCAGCGGCGGAGCCAGAGCCCGCACTATGCCCCCGCTTTCATTCCCACATTTTTTCCTGTGATTTTCAGCAGCACAGCATCAAAATTGGTGGGAGTAGTTGTTGGGGTGAAGGAGGAAGACAAAGGCAGCAGCTGAGAGCTTGCAAACGTCCTTACAAGCAATAACACTTTGAAGTCGATTGAATATGGGGACGGCATGGCGAAGTTGGTAGAGTGGCCGTGCCAGCAATCGGAGGGTTGATGGTTACTGGGGTTCAATCCCCACCTTCTACCATCCTAGTCACGTCCATTGTGTCCTTGGGCAAGACACTTCACCCTTGCTCCTGATGGCTGCTGGTTAGAGCCTTGCATGGCAGCTCCCGCCATCAGTGTGTGAATGTGTGTGTGAATGGGTGAATGTGGAAATACTGTCAAAGCGCTTTGAGTACCTTGAAGGTAGAAAAGCGCTATACAAGTATAACCCATTTATCATTTATTTATAATATATAGAAGGAATAGAATATGATAGGGGAAAGGCTTCACTAGTTCCAGCAGTAACCACCATGTTTACTTATTATTGTATGTATTGTAAAAGTAATACAACGGAATGATTCAATTGCATAATAAATTACCAGAGCACGCTGCTTCCGTGCCATTGAGTGAAGTTTTTGAACAGAAGTAGACCGAGGTAGAAAGAAAAAAGAAGTGAAGGCGACTGCAGTGTTGGCTTGGCAAAACATTTCCAGGGAGAAAACCCAGAAACCCGAACCCATGAGTTTCAGACTTCAGGAAGACATTAGCTGTGTGTACATGGGCATATATTTAATCTGATTATAATTCAGATTAGAATGTTACTGTGTACATGGACAATGAAAAAAAAAAACAGATTATGAGATGTATTTTTAATGCATCACACCTTAAATCGGAATACTTTATTTTGACATGCGCAGCACATACCGTAAACAGAAGTAGAAGAAGAAGCAGTGACTTTCGCTGTAAACAAACATGGCTCTGTGCATTTCTGCTTGTCCGACGTTGTTACGTAAAATTTTTCTTTTGTTTGCTACTTTTTTTTGTACCTTTCTTTTTGAAATGCAACTTTTCTGTGCCCTCCATGTTGTGATATGGGGTTGCCATGCGACTTCATATCACAACATTCTATGTATGTGTTTGAGGCTAGTAGTTAGCACTTGGAGTAGCTGTGAAGTCGTGAATAAAACAGCTAGTTAAGACGACAACTGGATCCCTTCTTTTATTGTTACATCAACACATGACACTCCATACCATACTTTTGTTTTTGCTCGTCTCGGCTTTAGAGCAACAAACTAAACAGTATATAACGCTACTTTTGTACATGTTGAATGGGGCGTGTTTGATAGGGTCAGAATATTCAGAATGGCATGTTTACATTAAGCATTTTTATTCCATTTAGGCTTTAATTCTGATTAATTGTGTCCATGTGCACATAGCTATTGGGAGCAAAATAATTCCAGTCAAGTATTAATGATAATATTTAAAGGGGTCATATTATGATTTTTCCTTGTGGTCTATACAAAATCTAATCGTGGTGCTTTGCCAAATATTTGCATGGATTTAGTTTTACAGCCTGTTTTCAAGCTGCTTTCTGACTTGAACTTCCTTATCGAGTCCACTGACAGATGTAAGTTCGAACTATATTTGGAACTATACGCTACCTTTTATTAGACATGGCAACTGCAGAGGATTTTAGCATGCATGTGCATGTACGAGACAGTCTGCCCCACAACAAGAGGACAGAGAAAAGTGCGGAACTTCAGAACCAAAGAGATAAAGGCTTCTCAAATATTAATTTATTTTAGTCCGTAAAGCTTTAAGTATACAAGTTTTGTGTTATTATAATGTGTGTCTCCCTATTTCATACGACTTAACACTCGATGCAAGAATATTGTATAAATCTCGTGTTTATAGCTCATCTACATGCAGGCTGGTTAAGCTAATGCTACAAGCTAACAATGTTACAACAGCGGAAGTGGATGCTGCCTTCAGAACACGCTGGCTCATTCAACAATGTTTTCCCAAATTACCGGTTTTACCAGAATTCATAATTTTCCAGTATTTCTAACCTTTTTTTTTCGACTACCGTTTTTTCCGCACTATAAAGCGCACCTTCAATGAATGGCCTATTTTAAAACTTTGTTCATATATAAGGCGCACCGCATTATAAGGCGCATAGAATAGACGCTACAGTAGAGGCTGGGGTTACGTTATGCATCCCGTAGTTGCGAGACCTGTTGTGGCTCAATATTGGTCCTTATATAAGGCGCACCGGATTATACGGCGCACTGTCAGCTTTTGAGAAAATTTGAGGTTTTTAGGTGTGCCTTATCGTGCGGAAAATACGGTACTCTTCCCACATTTTTCAACCGTTCAACCATCAAAACATTCATATTGATCAGGACAATAAAACTTGCTATTTCTTTAAAGGCCTACTGAAATGAAATGTTCTTATTTAAACGGGGATAGCAGATCCATTCTATGTGTCATACTTGATCATTTTGCGATATTGCCATATTTTTGCTGAAAGGATTTAGTAGAGAACATCGACGATAAAGTTTTGGTCACTGATAAAAAAGCCTTGCCTGTACCGGAAGTAGCGTGACGTCACAGGTTGAAGGGCTCTTCACATTTGCACATTGTTTACACCAGCAGCGAGAGCGATTTGGACCGAGAAAGCGACGATTACCCCATTAATTTGAGCCAGGATGAAAGATTCGTGGATGAGGAACGTGAGAGTGAAAGATTAGAGTGCAGTGCAGGACGTATCTTTTTTCGCTCTGACCGTAACTTAGGTACAAGGGCTCATTGGATTCCACACTTTCTCATTTTTCTATTGTGGATCACAGATTTGTATTTTAAACCACCTCTTGAAAATGAGAGTCGAGAATGCAAAATGGACATTCACAGTGACTTTTATCTCCATGACAATACATCGGCAAAGCACTCTAGCTGCGAAGCTTACGTGATAGCATCGTGCTTAACTGCATATAGAAACAGACGAAATAAGCCCCTGACTGGAAGGGTAGACAGAAGATCAACAATACTACCAAACTCTGGACCTGTAACCACACGGTTAATGCTGTACCGCCTGGTGAAGCCTAGCAATGCTGTTGCTAATGACGCCATTGAAGCTAACTTAGCAACGGGACCTCGACAGAGCTATGCTAAAAACATTAGCTCCCCACCTACGCCAGCTCTCATCTGCTCATCACGACCCGTGCTCACCTGCGTTCCAGCAATCGATGGCGCGACGAAGGACTTCACCCGATCATTGATGCGGTCGGCGGCCCGGAGACGGAGGACGTCAAGGTGAGGACAGCGGCGCGCGTTGTAGCTTTCGACGACACCCCGGCCGCCATCAGAGTCGGCAAGAAACATATATTTCCCCAAAGTTACGTACGTGACATGCACATAGTGCCACGCACGTACGGGCAAGCGATCAAATGTTTGGAAGCAAAAGCTGTACTCACGGTAGCGCGTCTGCTATCCAACTCAAAGTCTTCCTGGTTGTGTTGCTGTAGCCAGCCGCTAATACACCGATCCCACCTACAGCTTTCTTCTTTGCAATCTCCATTATTAATTGAACAAATTGCAAAAGATTCACCAACACAGATGTCCAGAATACTGTGGAATTTTGCGATGAAAACAGAGCTGTTTGTATTGGGATACAATGTGTCCCAATACTTCCGCTTCAACCCTTGACGTCACGCGCAAACGTCATCATACCTAGACGTTTTCAGCCGGAAGTTTCCCGGGAAATTTAAAATTGCACTTTATAAGTTAACCCGGCCGTATTGGCATGTGTTGCAATGTTAAGATTTCATCATTGATATATAAACTATCAGACTGCGTGGTCGGTAGTAGTGGGTTTCAGTAGGCCTTTAACTGGGAAAATTCACGTTTTGTTAGATATTCACATTCTTCTACATCATCGGACAAAATAAATGGCACTCCTCCCACCATTCTTACTTACCGTTCCCGACTGCAAGTAAATGTTCAACACTATCAAGAAATATATTTAAACAATTTTAGACAGAAATTAGCCAAAAACATAGTTTATTACCTCTGCCGCAATGCATCATGGCATGACGCTCTGACCTGTTGCATTAAGTGTACACAGTAGTGATGTGGGAGTCTTTTTACTGAATCGGCACTCACGGGTTCTCGTCGTTATTAACTCGGTCAATGGCTCAGCCCTGCTACGCTAGCAAAATTAGGGGAATAAACTACGTAATATGTAATTAAGCATGCCCGTTAGTCTAACATCATTTGTACAAATATATTAGCACCATAGAAATAGCAAAACATATGTTTCCTGCCTGATCAACTCTTCTTTCCACTTCCTGCCTGATCTGAATCACTTGGTGTGTCACAATTCGGTGGGTTCTGCTGCGGGTGCTTGACTATGACTCACTGAATCACAGATACCGAGTGAACAACGGGTCCACTGAATGGTCATTCAGTGTTGAACAATGATTTACAGACACTCAGGAATGAAACATTCAAAACTGATTGTGTGAGCCTGTTTTCCTCTGTTAGAGTTAGTTATTTTAGTTAATATTGGAATGTTAAATCTTATTGTAATATTGCACTATTGTTTGGGTTGATTTTTGCAATTAGGTTTTATTTTGTCCAGAGGAGATCACTTTTCTAAACATGTTATATGTACATAGTGATTCAAATTGCATTAATATTATTAGTTGCATGAGAAGCCACAGGCAGAGAGAGAAGCATGAGGATTGGTTTGCAAAAACTACAAGTGCATTCACTATTTTGACTCTAAATATTTAATTGACAGAATGGAATAACATCACTAGACTTCACAGGAAAGAAGCGTGGGAATTAGATCAAATACATGTGAACTGCAGATTAACTGTGAATAAAGGCTGCAGTTTATCAAGACAAAGTGAATTTACAGTATTTTCAATTGTTTTCACAATTGTAGAATAAATAAAAAAACTTTCATTTACAGAGCCATCATCACTTTAAACAAAAAAAGATGAACACTCTTGCATCATCTTTTATATCTCTTACATTTTGTGTCAATGTTTTGTTAGATTTTTATATCTCATCTCTTATTGTTCTGTCCTGTAAGTTCTCTTACAGCCTGTCGAATACGAATTTCTGTTTTTGTAACAGACAATACAGGTTATCCATCTATCTATCTATCTATCTATCTATCTATCTATCTATCTATCTATCTATCTATCTATCTATCTATCTATCTATCTATCTATCTATCTATCTATCTATCTATCTATCTATCTTAACTGGTACCTCTAAAGTTGTGCAGCATTATTTTTTGCAGGTTTTGGTAAATAGTATTACTTTTTAGGTACAGTATGTGCAAGTCTCTATGCATGCGCCTTATGACGGATGACGGCGAGACTTGTGCAGTCACCAAAGCACTGTGTACATTAGGCAAATCAAATGGAGTGTTTACAATTAAAGGTTGAAATAATTCCAACTATTACGTCATACATTTAACATGTCAATATTCATACTACTTTTCCATACAGTTTCCGATCTTCAACCTTCAAACCTTTTCACAGTCCAACCGTGTCTACCGTTTGATCTACATTCCACTAACATTTCCTTTGAGCGTAAGCTTTTCAATATTAAAACCATTTCTACATTTAAATATTTTCAAAATTTATTTTACATTCCTTCAAAATTTCAGTTCAGCTTCAGAATTGGGGCATTTGCACGCAAATTCTACAGATGTATATAGTTACTGTACATTTGTCAATCTACTGTTACTGTATTTACCGCGATAAATTGTAAGTACAGTCTGAGTGAATAAATGTAGATTTGGGTAAATCTTTCAGTATATTGCCTTACAACCAAGGCGGTATGTTGAGCATTAGCCAGGCTCTGAGCTTAATGTCCGGCTGTGATATTCCTTGGTCCTCGTATTAGATACTCCAAGTTTGTACATATACTGTACGTATGTAGTGACCTGTGCTGGTTAATACAAACAAAAACAGACAATTTTCGGTCATTGTTTGGACTGTGGACATTTTTTTGTTTGCACTATAAATACTGTGTTGAAAAAAAATGGCGGACCCGCCCAGCGTTTTTTGGGTATACCTTTTACCAAGTATGGACATATCTGCTGATATACAGTAATAATGAAAAAATACGTCACAATCTTCTTCAATTCCGAAAGGCTCGTTTGGAACAAGGCAAAAGTGATACATTTTTAGGACTATGAGGATTCCAAATACTGTACACAAAAACAGGTTCCCTCAGGTAAGAAAAGTTGGTTTTGCAAAAGTGTGTCATTTGTCCAAATACAGTTGAGTCCTTGAAAGTGGAGGTACTGCATACAATGTCATTCATTATTTCATTACTTCAAGGCATCCTGTTCAGGGTCACAGGTGCTGTGGAAGCAGTGCACTAACATTATAACACTGCCAATGGAGTTATGGATGTCATTTGCTGCACTTTTTCACCAGGCAGAAAACGGCTGCTCAGGGTGAAGCTTATCCCTTTAGACCACCCACAATCTCATTAATTGATTAATCTGAGGCTAATTTCATTTCATACAAGAATAAATTATTGAACAATTTGTTTCCCATTCATTAAACCCCTACGTCCCTCCTCCGGCCCCCACACTTGAAATCCAAAGTTTGTACCTCATTGAGTATTAAGCATATCAGGCAGTAGTCTGTGTTTTTGTAGAAGTTGGTGTCCAACAATTTTTGTCACACCAACATTGTGACGTCTCTGCAATCTGAGGTTAAGTTATGAGGAGGTCACAGGGGTCAAGTGCAAGTTCAACAACTTGTTTTTCCAAATAAATAGGACACATTTGGGGAGCTGGCTTGGCAGTGGAACTTTTGTACACTACTCTTGTGCAACTGCCTTGGTGTCTCTTTTGTTGGCCGAAATAAAACGTGCTAAGAGCTCTTCTCTCAAACTGTCAGCTGCACCAGGCAATGCGTGGTAATTGCCATTCAGAGGCTTTGTGTTTCACATTCATTATCTTTTTTTCTTCCTTCCTTCCTTTTTCAGACCATGGGAATTGAAGTGTATCTTTACAAAATACCAATCTCCTTGCAATCGTTGGGAAAAGTTTTGCCATAGCGTTGCAAAAGGATGCCAGATGTGAGCGGGACAGTAAAGTGCTGTCATTTAACCTCTTTTTAGTGTTTCTAAAAAGATTTGTTTGCAGAGTTTTTATTCTGTCCACTAAAGTGTCTTAATATGCTTTTTGTTCAATTTGATTTAATGTATTTGGCATAGCCCTCAAAGAGGCAGCATCTCGTTTTCAAGGGTGTCCCTAAAGGTGCAGTTTATTGCAATGGGCTCCAATTAAACAATTTTCAAACCAAAAAAATAAAAAGAACAATTTCTAGTATATAGAATACAGCAGAGGTTCTCAAAGTTTATTCACTAAGTACCTCCTTAAAAAACACTTGGCTCTCCAAGTACCGCCAAAATGACCAACATTAAAATGCAGTAGCGTAGTAGAACTAAGTGTTTAATAAAAACAAGGCAGAGGTTTTATTTAACAAGTATGTTTAATATTTTTGGTCACTGGAACATGACACACAATTAGAGATGTTTGATAATGGCTTTTTTGGCGATATCCGATATTTTGATATTGTCCAACTCTTAATTACCGATACCGATATCAACCAATACCGATGTATACAGTTGTGGAATTAACCCATTATTATGCCTATTTTTGTTGTGATGCCCCGCTGGATGCATTAAACAATGTAACATGGTTTTCCAAAATAAGAGAACAACTTCAACTCAAGTTATGGAAAAAAATGCCAACATGGCACTGCCATATTTATTATCGAAGTCACAAAGTGCATTATTTTTTTTAACATGTCTCAAAACAGCAGCTTGGAATTTGGGACATGCTCTCCCTGAAAGAGCATGAGGAGGTTGAGGTGGGCGGGGTTGAGGTCGGGGGTGGGGGGTGGGGTAGCGGGGGGTGTATATTGTAGCGTCCCGGAAGAGTTAGTGCTGCCAGGGGTTCTGGGTATTTGTTCTGTTGTGTTTATGTTGTGTTACGGTGCGGATGTTCTCCCAAAATGTGTTTGTCATTCTTGTTTGGTGTGGGTTCACACTGTAGCGCATATTTGTAACAGTGTTAAAGTTGTTTATACGGTCACCCTCAGTGTGACCTATATGGCTGTTGACCAAGTATGCCTTGCATTTACTTGTGTGTGTGAAAAGCCGTAGATATTATGTGACTGGGCCGGCACGCAAAGGAAGTGCCTTTAAGGTTTATTGGTGCTCTGTACTTCTCCCTATGTCTGTGTACACAGCGGCGTTTTAAAAAGTCATACATTTTACTTTTTGAAACAGATACCGATCATTTTGAAACCGATACCGATAATTTCCAATATTACATTTTAAAGCATTTATCGGCCGATAATATCGGCAGTCTGATATTATCGGACATCCCTACACACAATGCACAAACATCATTAATAATGATACTCCGTATACATTATTTGGCGTACCACGAGATGGGCCTTTCCCAACAACCCGAAAAGAAAACAAGTAGGGAAAGAGAAGGTTTGCCATCAACACTGGACAGCCGCCGAATAAAGTGTCTTGTGCGAGGTAAACACACGACACAATGTCTGTGTTTTGACCAGGGCAGAACACACAGAAGCTAATACAACTAATAACAGAAGTGTTACCATTATTGAGTTATTGTGCAGAAATATGGGGAAATAACTACAAAAGTACACTTATTCACTTACCATGTTACAAAAAAATATATATATCAGTTAGAATAATACATAATGAGTAGGACGGTGAATCTTTCGGCACCACACAATTTGATTTGCTTCTTGGGGGTAACTATTCGATTTAGAATCGATTGTCGGTTCAAAACGATTCTCAAGCAATAGTTTATTTAATAATATTGGGTGCCAGTTCTATGAATAACTACATGCCTTTTAATTTATATTTTAACCTTCTAAAATTGTTCTTTGAGTGCAATAGGAAACATACGTTTATTGTATTGTAAGATTTTCTGTTAAAATAAAGCCAAAATAGACATTTTTTGTAGTTCCCTTTATTTTGAAAAGTATCGATACACATTTTGGTACCGGTACCAAATTATATATATGTATGTCTTTTAAAAAAAAATAGATTTTAGATTTTTTTCCTTTAATCGATTAGAAATCGTTACAAATTAGAATCGTGAGCCATTCAAAAATCAGTTTTTTTTTGACAACCCTAATAATGAGTGATACATAGAGTGATTACAAATACATTGGAGGCAACCACCACAGTTGACATTCTTCACACAAAAGTCACAATTAATCCACGATTGTTGGTCCAAAGCTAATGATGGTTTTGACAATATGAGGGTAATAAGTTCTTTTTTTGGTTGTTATGTGAATTTTTTTTCCGTTTAATATGCCGTCAAATGTTTGTTAAGAGTGCTGGTCACGAAACACTGCATTAATGTAACAGCAGACTGCGTCAAATACGGACGCATGTTTTATTGTAAGTTTATTAGCTGTTGTGTGTTTAGGTGAAAGATACATCCTGCGGATGCGCTGGTCCACATCATCAGTGATGTTGTTTCCTGGGATCATCGGGGGTTTCGGGTCTTTCAACATCAGACCCCCTCAGCCCAGGCAACCCGGCCGGGGTGATCAATCCCCAGCCTGTGTCCCAGCAGCGTTTACCCACGGTTCTGCCCTCTTAATCCAAAGCCATCTTGTGGCTTTCTCTGCGCCTTCAGTTGCGGATCTGAGAGCCTTCCGTTTAGCCTCCCCAACAAGTCCTAGCACTCTGCAGAGTGACCGCCCTGCGAATCCCCGACAGCCCACCTCCAGAGGCTCACATATTGTTTTCCAGCCTTGCCTCCTACACACTTCCTCCAGCTCCTGGTACTTGGCACGCTTCCTCTCATTGGCCTCGTACATGCGTTCTTCCCATGGCACAGTTAGCTCCAGAATAATCAGCTGCTTGGTGGAATCTGAGACAATGACCATGTCTGGGCGGAGCCTGGTTGATGTAATCCTAAAAGGGAACTTCAGTTGCCAGTCGTTGGCGGAGGTGAGGAGGCCGGACTTTGTCCGTGGTGGTATGTTGGGCTTCTCTTCAGCTCTGTGGAATGCGATGGTCTTTGGCTTGTGGTGGCCTTTGCTGGTGTTGATGGCGGTGGCGATGCTGTCAGTGACTGCCCTAAGCACTTGGTCGTGACGCCAGCAATAGCGCCCATCTCCAAGAGCTTTTGGGCAGCTGCTGAGTACGTGTTCCAGGGAGCATCATCCTGAGCAGCGGTGGCAGAATAGTGTCTCCGTTTTACCCCAGACATGGAGGTTTTCTGGGCTTGACATCATACACAGCCTGGACTAAGAACCTGATTTGATGGAAGTCTGCTTTCCAGATGTTGGACCAGGTGATTTTACGTTGCAGAACATTCTCCCGTTTAGTCCAAGCTCCTTGCTGCCCCATTTCCACCATCCTGCTAGCTCGTACTTCCTCCACGCCTGCCCGCACTTCCTCCTGGATCAGATGATGACGCTCTTTCCCCTGGGCCTTGTCAATTCTGGTTGATGGAAAGTAGCCAATGCCTGCACGCCCTTTTGCTATGGACACCACCAGTGCCTTCAGCCTCAGCCGTGACTCAGCCACATCTGTGGCTTTGCCTGCGTTCCATTTCCTGCCTGTTTGCATCTGAATACCAGCTGATGCCCCCTTTGGATCTCTGGATTCTTTGTATTGCAATGCTTCCCGTGATCTGGACACCATGAACTCTTCAGTGAGGCCACTGATTGGGAGGTGCAGTATGTTGCTGGTGCCATACAGAGCAGAGCTGCTTAGGCTGTGTGGTAGACCAAGCCATCTTCACAGGTAGCTGCTGATCTTTCTCTCCATGCCCTCGACTGTTGTTATAGGTACTGTGTACACTAGCAGAGGCCACAGGATCCGAGGCAGGACGGAATGCTGATAAATCCAGGCCTTGAACCTCCCTGGCAGACCAGTCTTGTCAACCCGGCTGAGCCAGTCCTCAAGTTCTTTGCTAGATCTCTGGATGGAGGCAAAGTCTTTGAGGCTACAGTCAAAGTACTTCCTGAGGCTCTTGACTGGCTTCTCTGTGATGGATAGGATGGTGGCTCAGCCAGTGAGAAGCGGAACCTGTCCACTACTTTCCCTCTCTTGAGCACTAGAGACCTTGATTTTGCTGGCTTAAAACTCGTCCGAGCCCAGGTGATGAGCTTCTCTAGGCCTTGGTGAATCCACCTGCTGCCTGGTACGGACGTAGTGGTGACAGTCAGGTCGTCCATAAAGGGTCTGATTGTTGGCTGGCGTACTCCTGATGTTGTCAAGGGGCCCCTGCACTCTACCTCTGCTGACTTGACTATCATGTTCATGGCGAGGGCGAAAAGGATGACTGAGATGGCGCAAAATCCACTGATGGTGGTTGTGGGCTTATGATAGCTTTCTGTGGCTGTAGCTCCAGTTCTCTCTCTAGGTCACTCAAGGTGTTGTGCAGAAAGGAGTTTACCTCTTCAGCTGAGCAGACTAAGCTGCCGCTGCGCTTGTCCCCCAGAAACTTGTTGGAGAAAGTGAAAGGGTTGGAGATGAAAGCGGCACGCTTCCTTGCTCTTTCCTTCCCCCGCCTTCGGTGACACTCTGCTCTGCGCAGTGTCAGGAGTTTCTTCCTCAAGATGTTGCGAAGCTCAAAAAGCAGTTGTTTCTCGTCTTTGCTATCCACCTTATGCTGTTGTTTGAGGCTTTGAAGTTCCTGACGCGGTTTGTGGATCTGGGTGGCTCTACGGTTCATAGTGTGGCTGGACTTGATGTTGCTCCTCTCGATGTGGCCAAACCTCTCAGCTGCATAGCTGACCATGGTTGCAGTCATGGTCTTGAGCCACTGGTCTACTCCACCCTTACTAGTGGTTTCCAGGATCTTGCACATGTCAGTGTCGAACTGTGACCACGCTGACTGGCTCTTAGCTGGAGGCCATTTGATCCGCTTCTGTTGGACTATTTTGCAGGAATTGGAAGGCTCTACTGCTTGGATGGACTGGGCTCTGTGGGGCTCCTTCTGGCCGGGCTCCTCCTGCGTCTCACTGGGATCAGATACTGTGTGTTGCAATAGGTTCTCCGTCGTCTCCCTGCATACTGGACGGATTTATTTTTAGGCCATGCATGTTTTTGCACACTTTTCCGCAGATGCATCTTGGATTCCGTTTGCATGGTTCGATTCTGTTGAGTCCGTCCGGTTGGGGTTCTCATTCTCCCTCCCCCCTCTCGGGCTCACCTTGGGGAATAACCCAAGGCTTTTTCATAGCAATTTTGGGTTTCTCCCTCATGGAAGACAAAGGTTGGGGTGCTAGCCCTTCCTGTCCCGGGTGCCGTCTTTCCGAGCTGTAAATTGTCTTTCCAACCGTCACCAAACTGTCCTTGGTTGCCACCCAGTCTAATCCTGGGTGTCACTGGCTAAACCAGCTTCAAAGGTGAAAGATACATCCTGCGGATGCTCTGGGACACATCATCAGCGCTATATATAAACATGAACTATATATATACATTTTATTTTGGTTTATTTTTTCAGAAAAACAAATTTCAAAACAACAACAATTGCATACTTACGGGCACAGCCGCACACATCCGTGGTAGCAGTCATAGCACCTGTTGTTTAGTTGTCCATAATCTCTTTATACATGACTCTGCCTCTAGTGGTAGTCTGAGAATCAAGCAGTATACACTGTACACCAGGGGTCACCAACCTTTTTGAAACCAAGGGCTACTTCTTGGGTACTGATTAATGCGAAGGGCTACCAGTTTGATAACCACTTAAATAAATTGCCAGAAGTAGCCAATTTGCTCAATTTACCTTTAACTCTGTTATTATTAATAATTAATGATATTTATCTTTGTGGAAACACTGATCATCTTAATGATTTCTCACAATAAATATATATTGAAACAGATAAATACCAATATGCAACACTTTATTTTTATATTTTCTCTAAGTGCACATTTTTCAAATTGAACATTTTCAAATGATCACTTCTAAGACAGTCTTGTGAAATCACAATATCCCATTTTAACTAGCCAGCCACTAACATTTTTTAACAAATCATGAATTACTTTGCACCATGTTTGTACAAATAATAACTCATGTAAAATACAAAAGTAAACTCTCAAATTTTTAAATCATGTCACACTTTGAACTGGACACCAAATCTGTTATCTGTTTCTTTGTCAGTTAGTGGGAAGCCTGGCATTGCATGCTGTTAACTAGTGTGTTGTACTCTGGTGTGTAACTTGACACTGCAACTCTGAGTGAGTCTTGCAGATGTGCATCAGTGAGGCGTGTTCTGTGTTTGTTCTTGATGAAGTTCATGTCAGAAAAGGCTGATTCACAAAGATAAGATTTTTCCTCATTGTTTGCGGAACCTTCTTAATCTTTTGGACATATTTTCACAGCAATCTGGCCTTAAGCTTAATTATGATAAATGTAAAATGTTAAGGATCGGAAATCTAAAGAGAACGTCCTTTCGAATGGAATGCAAAGTGCCTGTTTTGTGGACAGATGGACCAGTTAACATACTTGGTGTTGTTGTCCCAGAAAATCTGGAAGATCTAGGCTCAGTAAAGTATGATAATCGACTAAGAAAGCTGGACAAAATTATGCAATTATGGAAAGGGAAATCCCTAACCTTGTATGGTAAAATGTCTATTGCCAACTCGTTAATTATTCCTCAATTTATTTATTTGTTTTTGTCATTACCAGCTCCATCACAAAACTTTTTTAAGATTTATGAGCGGAGGGTCTTCGATTTTGTCTGGAACGGCAAACCAGAAAAGATTAAAAGAAAGGTTTTGTACAAAGAGTATGAATATGGGGGCCTGAAACTTCTCAACCTTGAAGCTATGTGTCTGTCTTTAAAAGCATCAATTGTTCCAAAGATATATTTAAACATTGAGTGGTACACAAATGTCCTGTTGGACAAAAAACATGTACTGTATCAAAAGAAATTGTATCCTTTTTTACAAGTGATCCCCTCCCAGAGAGTCTGCTGGGAAACATGGCGGGGTTCATAAAGGAAACAATCCACTCATAGTGGTGTTTTCAATTTTATGTGCCAGAAAAAAGAGACGATATTTTGCAGCAGTTAATATGGATGAACTCTAATATTGTAATAGATGGAAAGCCTTTCTTTTGGAAAAATATGTTTGAAAGAGGGATCATTTTTGTCAATGATATTATCAATGAGAATGGTAAAATTATGAAGTATGATGAATTTAGAGCTATGTATGGTGATGCTTGCTCAAGCTTTTCATTTTATCAACTAACTGGAGTAATTGGGAAAAGATGGAAACAAATAATTAATTATGGAACTACTAAATTATTAGTTTGTAAACCTCTAATAAGAAATTCTAGTTGGCAAAAAGGAACTAAATAAATAGAAAAATATATAATTTTTATTTAATAAAGAAATCTTTGAAGGCTGCCTCATACAACACAAATGTAAAATGGGAGGACTTTTTTGACTGCCCGTTGCCATGGGATGCCATATTCAAACTAATCTATAAAACCACTATCGATGTGCAAAATCGTTTTTTTCAAATTAAAATTATTTATAACTTCTTACCCACAGGGAAAATGTTAAAATTATGGAATATGACAGAGTCAGATGATTGCCGATTTTGTTGTCAGGAGCCTGAATCCACCCTGCATTTGTTTTGGTATTGTCATATTGTGTCTTTGTTTTGGGTGGAAGTTGAAAAAATGTGTTTAAGGATTGGTTTGTTTATGAAGCTTAATGTGGTTTCTGTTATTTTAGGAGAGTTCATTGACAATCATGATTTAGTCAATTTAATTATAGTACTCGGTAAAATGTTTATTTTTAAGGCCAAAAACAGATATTCACTTAGTATTACTTTCTTTAAAACATTTATTCAGTATTTTCTAACTTTAGAAAGTTACATTGTTGAAAACGATAATGATGCCAAAAAACATTAAAAAAAAGATGAGAAGTCCTCAAAGGCTTATTTTGAAAGTATAATTATGTTTATAGATTATATGATATCTGTTGTTGTGTTCCCTAATTTGAGTGACCCGGACATAATCTGGACTGTACATGAATGCTTATTTTGAAAATGTAATTTTGTTTATAAATTATATGCAATCTGTTGTGTTCCCTAATTTTTTTCTGTGTACATGAATGAAGGTGTGTGTTGCTGAGTGTGACTTGGACATTATCTGGACTGGGCCTGGTTTAAAAAACCCTTTAAACAAATCTAATTTCATTGACAACCTGGTCTGTTGAAGATAAGGCCCTTTTTTAAAAAATAAAATAAAATAAGATAAATAAATAAAAAACATTTTCTTGGATAAAAAAGAAAGTAAAACAATATAAAAATAATTACATAAAAAATAGTAATTAATGGAAATGTTAGTGGACCAGCAGCCTATACAGTCATGTGTGCTTCAGGGACTGTGTCCCTTGCAGATGTGTTGTCTATGTTGTGGGAACCAGAATATTGGTAGCAGAAAGAAATAACCCCTTTTGTGTGAGTGGGTGTGGATGAGTGTGCATGGGGGAGGTTGTTTGGGTTGATGCACTGATTGAAAGTGTATCTTGTGTTTTTGCTATGTAGATTTAATTTAAAAAAAAAAAAAAAAATGTTTTTTTTTTTTAGAACAGGCCCGCGGGCGACTCATCTGGTCCTTACGGGCGACCTGGTGCCCGCGGGCACCGCGTTGGTGACCCCTGCTGTACACCATAGTGATGTATAATCCGCAGCTTTTTCCCCACACCTTGAACCGTACGCTTTAAACAATGAGTGATTATTTCGTTTTACAAACACTACTTTTGTAATATAAAGTTATCCGTACTAGTAGTGCGTAGCTTACGTTGTTAGACGAGGAAGACGAGGGCGGGTTATAATGCTTGCAAGTTTCAATTGAAATGTGAGGTAAGATTTGAGTAAGCACACAGGTGTAGGAATTTCATTCAATATGACTTCAATATTAATTCCATCAAACATCTTTCAGTTTTAAATTAAACTGTCCCCAATTGTAACAGTGTCACCAGTTGATTTAAGCAGAGCTGCAGTGAGACAGCACAGCACTTGAAATGCAAAATACAATTACAAAGAGTAAGATTCTAACACTTAATACTCTTCTTAAGGGCTCCACGCTCTACTAGATGATTTACATCTAATGTATCCTCGGAGGCTCCTTCAGACCAAAAAAGACAGCGTGATAGCAGTGTCGTGGGCTGCAGGGAGCAATGAAAAAAAACTGCCAGTATGTCCTGTCGTACACCCTCAAACACAGCTTTGAGCCATGCCACAGCACAGCACTGCTTCCACAAGCATCTCTTTCCACTGTCTGCATCCCGACATGACTTCTGACCCCACAGTCATCCCGACAGATGGAGCATCTGACAGCTCGTCACCTGAAGTCACTGTCACTGGAGCATGAAGATTACAATAACTGAGATGCTATAAGACACAATGACAACCGTCTTCAAACCCAACTGTTTGCAAAACAGCGGACAGGCTGACACTGATTGTCTGAAATGTACACGCAGCCAGGCCTTGAAAATATGCAGCTTTTTATCTCTGCTCCATTTCTCACATTCGACTGTTTTTCTTCTTCCCTTTCTTCCTTTTGTTCCTCTCTCCCCTTAGGAAAAACTCAGCACTACTCCAGCATACAACATAAGAGTATTTTCACCTCAGCCAGAGTATTGCTTTTAAAATAGGCAAATATTTGGAATAAAATTGTGTTAAAGCTCACATTAACATTAAAGTTTGTGTACACTACATATGATATTTGGTTTCCGTTGTATGTCAATACCTGGATGATCCATATACTATTGCTACTTAAATACCTAAAACAATAATTTAATGAGTCAAAGGTCAATTTATTTATTCAAACCACAAGTCCTAATGTAGTCGAGCAAAAAACATTTTCACATAAACCCAAATACTGTTGGCTACTCAAACAAAACATCTGCAAATAATTCAAACAAATGTAACAGGAAGGGGTGTTAAAAAACACTTTCTCTTTTTAAATACAAACACAGAAATAAAAGATCACTGGGGGAAATGTTGGTCTTTTTAAGGTAAATCAATGATCTCCAGGATTTAAAAAAAATAACATTCATGTTAAAGGGGAACTGCAATTTAAAACAAAAAATGTGCCTTTTGTTCACAATCATAACGTTAGACATGTCTACGGATGCATTTAAAAAAAATGCATTGTAAATATTAAATAAATGCGATCAAAAGTGCGCTTACAATGGAGCCTATAGGAGCTGCTCTATTATGCCTATATAAGCCTTTAAAAAACATCCGAACACCTCCATTAGGGTTTTATATACATGATGTAAGTATGTATGTAATGTAGTAAGAGGCACATTTATAATAACATTTAATGTTTAATATTTTAAGCATACACTGCGCATTAATTTAAAAAACGCATCACAATGTTTGCTTTTTTTAACTACATCACTGATTATTACTCACTGCAAACTTCATGAGAGCCAACAAACATACTAAAACATCACTTACTGCATAAGGTCTGCTGTCATTAGTACGCCGGTGCTAGGATGTTTATTTATTTCAATTTAGATAAAGAATGACTCAGGCTATGTCTACACTAAGCCGGATAACCCCTTAAACGAATAATTATTTAGCCCAAGCATCGTGTCAGCCACACTAAACCAGCGTTTAAGTTCCCCCTCCTCAGACAATTTTTTACACGTGTAAGTGCGCCGTCTATTTCTTGAATCTCCCTCTCTTAGCTTTGTAAGTACTCATTGTTACTTCTAGACCTCCACCCCAGATTCCACCTCACTCCTACCCACTTCTCTAAAGTGGGCTGGCTCAAGGTGGAGGACAGAGTTAAACAACTTGCACTGAGCCTAGTCTATAAAATCCGCTACACCTCCCTGATACCGAAGTACATGTCAAACTACTTCCTTAACATGAATGACCGCCATAACCACAACACCAGGGGGAGCTCCACTAACCACGTTAAACCCAGATTCCGAACTAACAAAGGTCTTAACTCATTCTCTTTCTATGCCACATCACTGTGGAATGCGCTCCCAACAGGTATAAAAGAAAGGGCATCTCTATCCTCCTTCAAAACCGCAATAAAAGTTCACCTCCAGGCAGCTACAACCCTAAACTAACACCCTCCCCGGATTGCTAATAATCAAATGTAAACAATCAAATGCAGATACTTTTTCTTATGCCTTCTGATCTCTCTCTCTCTCTCTCTCTCTCTCTCTCTCTCTCTCTCTCTCTCTCTCTCTCTCTCTCTCTCTCTCTCTCTCTCTCTCTCTGTCCACTACTTGATGTCCATATCCTACCCCCCTCCACACCCCTGATTGTAAATAATGTAAATAATTCAATGTGATTATCTTGTGTGATGACTGTATTATGATGATAGTATATATGATAGTATATATCTGTATCATGAATCAATTTAAGTGGACCCCGACTTAAACAAGTTGAAAAACTTATTCGGGTGTTACCATTTAGTGGTCAATTGTACGGAATATGTACTTCACTGTGCAACCTACTAATAAAAGTCTCAATCAATCAATCAATCAATGGATCGTTTACAAACTGAGTTCGCAGAGGAATTGACGCCAGAAAGACCATGCCCCACACAGGAAGTGACGTCAGAAAGATGGAGGCGAGTCAACCAGACGTGCCCGTGTGGAAATCACACATGAATACGATTGCAGCTATTTCGGATACAACACTTCTCAGGTGGCAACAAAGACGGTTGAGCGATGGTTTTGGATAAGGCCTGGAAGAACGGCAGCCTGGTGGGATATGTTTGTCACCGAGTGTGTTGTGCCAGAGGAACGGCAAGGGAACTTTCGAATGTTCAGGTCAGCTGTGATTCTACTTAGCGAAAAACTTTGTCCATTTGTCGAAGGGGAGACAACGACAGACTACGAAAAACAGCGAAAACATTTGGACTGGCAAAGCAGTAATTGTTTGCGATGTATGTAGAGCGATTACTCTACGTCTAGTTTTGTAATCCATAACTATTGTGAAGCAATGAAGTGGTTGCGGCCGTCAAGCAAGACCGCCAATTTCAGCCTACAATCAGAGTGTCCTGAACAGATATCTATGATTGTTGTAAAATGTTCTTTATCACAATGTTTACTTTCAAACGTCCATTAAAGATATGATTCATGTATGATGGCTCAGGTGTGATTAACTACAGTAGGGCTAGTGTAACAGCTGCTGATGGTGAGGCAGGCAAGGTTTACTGGTAAAAGAAATGCGGCAATAGTCTACTTTGAAACACAGGTTAAAGATACACTTCCAGGTCAGAGGTAAATATGACTCGCACATTTTTTTCACACATATATACTAGGTCGCGTTGCGCCGGCGGACGGAGGGGGCGATGGGGTCTTAAACGACCCTTGTGTGTGTGTGGACACAAATAAAATTAGGTAGGATTAGGTGGGATTTTCCCTGGATAACCTTAGCCGGCTTAGTGTAGAAGGGGCCTCATAATCCTCGCGAGGAAAGGGGGAGGTGCAACCAAGCGTCTTTTAATGTCGTTCTCGCCATTCCCGGGTTTAAATTGGCTTTCAAAGTGTACCAACTTGTCGGAATACGTCCTCTTTCTTCTGAAGTCAAGGTGAGAGGCATGATTTATGATCTACAATAAAGTTTGACGAGCAAGGAAACGAAAAAGCAGCTGATCAGGCGATCATGTCAACATTGACACGCAAGCTTGTCTGCGTTAGCGCCGATAACAACAATATCACTAATACTTGTTTAATATTCAAGTCACAAAATGTAAATGGAGTATTTTTGGCACTTTTTGGATGGTTATTTATTGGGTTTTATGGGTAAGATTGAGGACCTCCCACTGGCTCCGATGTACGTGGACTTTTGTTCACGTTTATTTACGAGTTAAGAATGCTTAAAAAAATACAGCCATTGTTAGGAATGATGTTCGAAACCGGTTCTCCCGATTGTTCAATAAGAAAAGAACCCATTCCATGGATTTGAATCCCTTTTTGAGAACCGGTTCCCGTTATCGAAGCCACTATACCGTATTTTCGTGACCATAGGGCGCACCGTATTAAACGGCGCTGTGTCAGTTATGGGTGCTATTTCTGTATTTAACTCATAAATAAGGCGCAGCATATTTTTGGGCACAGGCATGGTTAAACATACGCAGGCTTAAAACATACGCTATCTTAAAACATACGCTAGCTTAAAACATACGCTAGTTCAAAACATACGCTAGCTTGAAATATAAGCTAGCATGCATGGACGCTGTTTTAAAAAGGCGAGTTCGGTTGTACTTTGTTGAAGTATCTATCAATGTACTCACATTATTTTTTGATCAATCCTCATCCACAAATCCATCAAAGTCCTCATCTTCTGTGTCCGAAATGAACATCTGGGCAAGTTCTCCATCAAACACGCCAGATTCCCTCTCCTCATTTTCAAAGTCAGTCTCATTGTCCATTAGCATAGCAAGCTAGCACAACAGTAAAAACACAAATTCTATAGCCCCGTTGTGCGTATCGATTCCCTACCGTGCTGGTCCCCTTCTTCTCCACAGTGTGCTTCACCGGGATGTCGAAAGTGAGCGGCAGCACGTCCATGTTGGTGATGTTTGTCGGCAATTTTTTTTATTTACAACGCACATAGCAGCACTATATGCTCACTGGGGGTGTGCCTTTAGCGTCCTCTCTCACCTGAAACCTTCACTCTATAACGGCCGCATGCTATCCTCAGTCACGTCTGCTATTCCTCCATATAAACAGCGTGCCGGCCCAGTCATATAACATCTATGGCTTTTGGAACTCAGTGCAGACGCAACAACCTATCTGGATTCGATAAGAGATTCGATAAGGAATCGGTTCGATAAGAGGATTGGATAATGGGCTCCAACTCGATAATTTCTTAACGAACATCATCCCTAGCCATTGTCATGTCTTTCATAATGATTGTGAACGATAGGCAAAATTCCCCTAAGAGTATAGTTTCACTTTAAAGGGGACCTACGATGATATTCGTTCTTTCTGACTTATGAAATAGATACTTATGTTCAACAATGGCATCCTCGTTTCCTGCCCTCCCGCCTGCTCTGACATCTATAAAATACTTTATTTCCTGTTTATTTGACCTCTGCATTTTACATGGATCAGTAAAAAGTTGAATTAGTTGCTAAACTCAAACAAAAAGACGTCGCCATTGCATCATTATCACTTGGTTAGAGACACAGGATAGAGTATGATAGTATCATCTATTCGCGGCACGACGTGTGACATGCAGTGACATAAATGCTGCCTAAAAGAGCTGTTTTTGTGCACCGCACAAGTTGTACCTAATGTTGTGACATCGTTCAGAGCGGTACCTCTCTTGCAAGCTGCCTGTACCGTGACAGGGGGTCTGACACAGTGAGGGTGAACTGTCTGTGAAAGTGTTTTGTGGTATGAACTCGGTTGTGGAACCAATCGAAGTCCGAAGTCCAGGTACCTCTGTAGCTAGAAAAACATAACTTTGTTTTTCCAATCATGGGTCCAAAGAAAGTGTGAGTATAAGGGAAAGGCTTGAGAAGAAGCGGAAGATATTCATTGAATTGAAAAAAAACAAAAACATAACAAATTATGAAGCTGACTTTGCAAAGCTTTATGAGCATAGATCATAACTTTACGAATTTACTAACTGAAGCAGAGGGAGTTAAAGGCTGTAACACCAGCAAAGAGCAGGAAGGTGAAGGGAGCGTTGTGAAAAGGACAACAATTAGCTGATACTCTTCAGGGTAAATGTAACTTATTATTACATGACTAGGTTTCGGGGGCCCGAAACAAAGCAATGGCATTTCAATTCATTTTAATGGGGCAAATAGATTTGCAGTATTTGTAGCATTTTGAGTTATGAGCTCCAACACGAAACAAATTCATATCTCAAATGTGTTTATATAAATAAATAGTATATATAAACATACCAATACTATACGGTTCTACTGTACTACAGTATCAAAAGTGCGAAGCTACACACAACTCCAACCCACACAATCATCTTGCTGTACATGTCACATGAACACGTCCGCAACTTTTCAAAGTCAAATTTAGAATTCTATTTCAAATTGATTTGAAATGACAAAACAGTGCAATGGATTGCTGGTTCCACGGTATAACTTCACTGGCTTCATTGATTTTTTGCAACATACTACTACAATATGTTGCAGAGAAGGATGTCAGATGCCAAAAAATAATACATTACATTTCAGTGTAGCCTGAGCAACTTAAAAAAGTCACAATAGCAACCTTGACACCTGCCATCAGAGAAAATCCTGCCGCCATTTGTCAAACTGCTCTCTATCTGTCTCTTTTTCCTGCCTCTGCCAGAAAACTGAGGAGGTCTGACGTTGAGGTGTGATGGGTGGCTGTCAAGAACAATGTACGTGTCCACACAAACGTTGCCCTCTGCATTCGCCTGGAAGAGATGGATAGACTTTGCCGAGATTGAATGACATTTAATCAGCAAGGTGAGACGGAGTGGAACGTTTAGTTCGTTATTTCTTAAAACACTATTTTATCGATGAATAGTTGTTCACTATGGGGTGCTGAATGTCAAAGTTCAGTCACACTTTTCAAGCAGATATTTTTCTCACATTTAAGTCACTTTTCTCACATTTAAGTCACTTTTCTCACATTTAGCTCATTTTCATCACATTTAAGATTAAATGAAATGTTGACTGTAGATATTGTATCTAAATGTTAAATCTAAATGTTGAATCGAAATCCAAATGTTACATCTAAACCTAAATCTTTTATCTAAATCTTGATACTAAATGTTATATCCAAACCTAAATCCTGAATCTAAATGTTTAATCTAAACCTAAATGGTAAATTGAAATATGAATATTAAATCAAAATCTAAATGTGAGCGATAAATGTTGAATCTAAACCTAAATTATAAATATAAATGTTAAATCTAAATCTTAAATTTAAACCTAAATGTTAATCTAAATATATATGTTAAATCAAAATCTGAAATCTAAATGTAGAAATTTTGATTTAGCATTTATATTAAACATTCAGATATAATGTTTAGAGTCAACATTTAATGTACACTTTATTGTTATTAAAATGAGCTAAATGTGAGAAAAGTGAGTTAAAGCTGAGAAATATAACTGCGAGGAAAGTGGGACTGAACCTTTACATTTGGCACCCCATAGATCACTGCCCTTTTTAATCCGTCTTGTACTTCACATTTCCTGCGGCTTTTTTAAATGTGTCTAAAAAGGTTGTTGCTTGGATGAGCCTGTCTTGAGAATTAACTGGGAACACTGGACCACTGGCCCAGACTGTGAGTCCAGTGCCCACTCTTTCATCTTACAATGCCTTGTGGTATTGTTTCAACCCTAGCCGACACATTCGCTTAAACACTACTGACACTGACTGCCACGCTCCATTCATTCAGATTTTGTTACTTTAATAAAGTGAACATCGTTGTTTATCTTGGCGTGCAGCTCCCTCTATGTACACAAGTTTTGAGACAAATCTTTTAATTGGAGATTGGACTGAACTCAGTACTCGTGAACAAAACAAGACCATAAAGACAAGTTTGAAATAGTTTGTGTGCAAGAACTTGAGAGATCCGAATTTAACCCATTTCTGCAAAAGGGCAAACAACTCGGGCCTGATTCTCTCAAGGTTTGCATGGACTAAAACATGTGGAAAAACCTGATAGCACACGCAAAACTGATCTACTTAACGTGTGCAAAGTGGATTGCGTCTGTTAAGTGAGCAAAATAAGGAGCACAATCCATTTTGCGTCTCTGTCCTCATTAATATGCAGAGCACTGTACATGCTGGTCATCAAAACGCTCACAATACTGGGAGGAGAAGATGCAAATATATTAAAAAACATGAGTTGGCAACTTGTCCAGGGTGTACCCCGCCTTCCGCCCGATTGTAGCTGAGATAGGCTCCAGCGCCCCCCGCAACCCCGAAGGGAATAAGCGGTAGAAAATGGATGGATGGATGGTTTGGGAGCTCTTTTTTGCGTTTGATTTCGCACATGTTTAAGGACGTGCAGTCTGACAGTTTCACACGGCTGTGAGAAAAGAGGTGTTCGCGCAAAAGACAGACGATGGACAGAGAATCCTACCTCCGTCAAACGTGTGTGTCAACATTTTTGGACTGACAGAAATAATAACTATTCGACATATCGTCTATTCAGCAACATAATTGTATAGCTGCTGGATGACTTAAAGGCCTACTGAAATGACATTTTCTTATTTAAACGGGGATGGCAGATCCATTCTATGTCTTACTTGATCATTTCGCGGTATTGCCATATTTTTGCTGAAAGGATTTAGTAGAGAACATCGACGATAAAGTTTGCAACTTTTGGTCACTGATAAAAAAGCCTTGCCTGTACCGGAAGTAGCGTGACGTCACAGGTTGTGGAGCGCCTCACATCTGCACATTGTTTACAATCATGGCCAGCAGCAGCGAGAGCGATTCGGACCGAGAAAGCGACGATTACCCCATTAATTGGAGCGAGGATGAAAGATTCGTGGATGAGGAAAGTGAGAGTGAAGGATTAGAGGGCAGTGGAAGCGATTCAGATAGGGAAGATACTATGAGAGGCGGGTGGAACCTGGTATTCAGCTGGGAATGACTAAAACAGTAAATAAACACAAGACATTAGGGATGTGCGTATCGATCCTGTGGTATCGATATATCGATACTCACACGCTACTCATTTGGCATCACTTTTCTGAAAAAAGTATCGATATAAACCAAAAAACGGCGTGTGGGGGGTGCAAGCATCACTTTCAGGTGTTTTTCATTACTTACTTAACTTACTATGTGCTGGGACACCCCTGTACCTGGCAGGGTATAGAGCTGGCCCAGTCACGTGACAGGAGACAGCGAATGAGCGTCGTCAACGTGCACACACACACACACACACACACACACACACACACACACACACACACACACACACACACACACACACACACACACACACACACACACACACACACACACACACACACACACACAGCCAGCCGACAGCGATGTTACTTTTCCTGAACAGCAATCTGAGACTTCAGTAAAGTGTGACGTGTGACGACATATCTCGAGTACACTAAAGGTGTGATGGTGTCAGACATTTTTGTAAATAATTTTTCCAAGTTCATTTTCTCAAGGAACTGTCTTTCGTATGCAGGTTTATAGGACAAGGAAATCCTAGTTTATTGTGATAAGGAAATTATTGACTTTGCTTCAGACAAGTGTTATAAGTTCACTTCCACAAAGAGGTTTGAAACATAACATTATTATGAATAAATGTTTTTTTAAGATTTTTCTACCAATACTTTTTTTTTGAGAAATAAGAAAAGTGAAAATGCGTATATTTTTGTTTATATTTAATTTATTTTTCATATTTATGTTATTTATTTTAATTGTACTTTTATTATATATTGACCACAATGATTGTGGTATAAATGGTCTGTATTTGTCTTGTGATTTGTCTTAAATAATAACAATAGTAATAATATGTTTGACTGACAAAAATTGCCAATAAGAAATTAATGGTATCTGTATCGGTATCGGTGTCGATGAAAATGCAAGAAAAAGTATCAGTATCGTATCGAATCCTAAAGGTGTGGTATCGCCCATCCCTACAAGACATATATATACTCTATTAGCCACAACACAACCAGGCTTATATTTAATATGCCACAAATGAATCCGCATAACAAACACCTCCTCACTCCCGTCCATATAACCCACCAATACAAATCAAAACACCCGCACAACACACTCAATCCCACAGCCCAAAGTACCGTTCACCTCCGTAAAGTTCATAAAGCACATATATTTCCCCAAAGTTACGTATGTGACATACACATAGCGGCACGCACGTACGGGCAAGCGATCAAATGTTTGGAAGCCAAAGCCGTATTCACGGTAGCGCGTCTGCTATCCAACTCAAAGTCCTCCTGCTGTGTTGCTGTAGCCAGCCGCTAATACACCGATCCAACCTACAGCTTTCTTCTTTGCTGTATTCATTGTTCATTAAACAAATTGCAAAAGATTCACCAACACAGAATACTGTGGAATTTTGCGATGAAAACAGACGACTTAATAGCTGGCCACAATGGTGTCCCAATATGTCTTCACAATCTGTGACGTCACGCGCAAACGTCATCATACCGAGACATTTTCAGCAGAATATTTCGCGGGAAATTTCAAATTGCACTTTACTAATCTAACACGGCCGTATTGGCATGTGTTGCAATGTTAAGATTTTATCATTGATATATAAACTATCAGACTGCGTGGTCAGTAGTAGTGGGTTTCAGTAGGCCTTTAAGGTGCTGATTAAAATGAATTCAATTGAGTTTTTTTGTCTGTTGGCTAAATGTATTACTATAATCTCCTACATCGACATCTTTCATTTTAAGCATTTTCTTGCCTTTGAGTCATTCCAGGTGCGCAAATGCGCTGGTGATGCGATCCACAGCCTTGCACACAGAAATAAGTGTCAGTGCGCACATGTTTCTGTTGTCTAGACTGCGATTCAGTTTATTGTGTTACAGTTTATAGATGTGTGCTGCCGGTTTAACACATTGCACACAGGTAGGAGCATGATCGATTAGTTGAAGTTTATTTTAAGTTTATTTAATAAATGTCAATATGATACATCACATATTCTTTATATTTTCATTTTTATTTATAACATGTTCCAAAAGGAGTAGGAAGAAACAGTTTAATAAGCTTAATAACATAAATGTGCAAAAAAAAAAGGAACCATTGTCTTTGAGGTAAAAGGGCCGAAGGCACGCAAAATCCTTAATACAATAAGGCGGTCTGCACCAATTTTTAATTGCACACGCAGTGTTGGTAGATCACACGCAACACACCCACTCATAGTACACACTATTTTATTATTGCACCCGCTGTTTTTGGATCTTAGTAATCAGGTCCTGGTTGTCCCAATATGTTTATTTAGTATTATGGATATAGGGTGATTGTATCATCTGGGTCTCAAGGATAACTATATTTCCCAATTCTTTTTAATAAAGCCTTGGTTATTGTAACACAACACACTTAAAAGTAAACAAAGTAATCTGCTTTCAAACTTCTGTATGTGATACTCTCCTGCATTTCTCTGCCCATTCATTGTGGGCTCCCATCAGCAGCATGAATTGGTTGCTTGCATGTAGGTGTTGTGTTGTTTTACTGCATTCGTGAGATACATTATAGTGGACATTCCCTGAGGATGCGGGGTTGTATCCCTCTGTCACTGGAGCGTGCACCGTCTTTTACAGGGACTTGGTAAGTCTGTACATTGCAGAGATATTAACACAGTGGTGTTTGTTTATAGGTGAAAAACACTGTACTGTCAGTCACACTAAAATAAAGCTAGCATTTGTCTTGTCACATGACAGTCTTCTGGTGTCACCCATCAGTCCTCTGAGCTTGGTGCAGCATGCAGCGGTCCACCTTTCAGTCTATCGTCTACTTCCATCTGTTGACAAGACCACCTGGTGCCTCTGCAGGTTGCCAAATTTTGGATTATCTTGCATGACAGTGGGCCCGAGGACTGCTTTGGACCAGATCCACTCCTAGCCGACCAGGTGACAGCATTGTTTCTTGCCTTCGACAGAATGACGCTCTCCCCTTGTACACACATGAATGGATAGCCACTCTGAGATGACGGCCTCCCTCACATATTTGCTCCTGCTAATTATCGTGTCCTTGTATTTATGAGCAATCACTGACCCACAAGGGAGTAAGAAAGGTCCAAATGTGCACACACTCCATGTGGACACACCCGATTCCAACCTCATGCAATCCCTATGCCTGCATAAAGACAATAAAGCTAAATATTGATTGACACGTTCAGATTAGTAATTAACAACCATCCATCCATTTTCTATAGTTTTTCCCTCTTGTGGTCACGGGCGGTTTGAACCTATCCAAGCTGCACAATATTTGTATTATTGTTTAAAAATATTGTAGCGGTAGTAGAGCTATTTCAAATATTTTGTCTTCATTAAGTGAGCATTGTGTTACGACCTGGTCGCATGGTGCTGCAAGATTCGTTCTCAAGCCAAACGGACGACTTCGGACAGCACTTGCAGGTAGGAACATGATTTATTCTCATAAATCATAAAACAAAGACAGGAACAAACCAAACGAAGCGTGCCTAACACAAGGAAAGCTAGCGGAATAGCTCACAAGGAAAACACGTAAGACGGGACTTAGCGTAAGACACACAGGGAACTAGAAAACATTGAACGTAGCAGTTGAGTAAAGCAAACAAAGAAGCCAGACTGACTGACTGGCAAAGAGAGGCTTAAATACTGTCTCTGATTACAAACAGGTGCAAGTCCCGAACACAAGAGGCAGGTGAAAATAATAAGTAGCTATGGTAACCAACTCAGATGTGCACAAACAGGAACTCAAGGAGTCCAAAACTAACAGAAAACACAAGTGACTCGAAAAACTTAAACAGACTATGATCCGGGCAGCGGATCATAACACATTGACTTTATTAAACATTGACATTGGCTATGGAAGGCAAAACATTGTGTTTCTGTGGCATAGAAATCCCCCCCAGATTGACACAGGTGTGCAGGAACACAGTTTTTTGGATTGTCTGAAACAAACTAAGGTAGTGCTGGGTCAAGCTGACCCGCTCTGGTTGTTAGTGCTGCCTAGAGCACACATTTCGTAACAAATTGGCAAACATCCAGAGCAAGAACCCGTTGAAGTCTTGGATTTGAGGCCATGCATAAAGGTGTGGCTACAAGAATGTATTTAAATGTTTGATCATTTCAGTCCGCTGGCCAACCAGGACCATTAAATGCACATGCGGGACTGGGATGGAAAAGTATGGCCTTGCACAATTAAGCCAAACAATCATTTGGGATTGTGTGGCCTCCAACTGATAGCATTTGTAGTCTTGGCAGTCGTGTTCGCGTAGCATTTGGCATGAAGACAAGAAACACAAAGGCATGAAAGAGTGAACAACTAGTGACTATGAATGTTAACTGATACAGACTAATGTAATTATTGTCTTTATGCCAGAAAGTTGCACTTGAACAAACATTGCCAAGACATCCAGATGTTAAACAAGTGAAAAGAGGTTTTGCCTTCATGATTTAACACTCCACCAGGAGTCTATATTTAAATTGTTTGTCATGCAGCACGATGGCATCGTTGTACAGCCATTTATGCGTAACTACAAGTTTACACGTTCCTTCCAAACGTGATAAATATAGACGTGTGCACAAATATTTTCAGGATTTGATGAATCACATTGCGGTCGCTAATTAATTACATTTGCATCTTCTCCTCCCAGTATCGTGGGCATTTTGATCATCAACAAGGCAAACACACGCTAAATGGATTGCACACGCTATTCTGCTTATTGAAGAAACGCAATCCGCAGCTCAGGCAAAGTTTGCACGTCTGTTAGTATACACTAGTGGTCCCCAAACTACGGCCCACGGCCGATTGGGTGCCAAATGTCAAAGTTCAGTCACACTTTTCTAGCAGATATATTACTCAGATTGAACTCACTTTTCTCACATTGAACTCACTTTTCTCACATTTAAATCACTTTTCTCTGATTTAGCAAATTTTCATCACATTTAAGTTTAGATTGATTGATGACTCTAAATATATCAAAATGTTAAATCTAAACATACATGTTATATCTAAACATAAATGTTATCTAAATGTCAAATCTAAACCAATATACAAGTCTAAATGTGAGCCCTAAATGTTAGACGTGAGCTCTAAATGTTAAATCTAAACATATATTTTCAATCTAAATCTAAATCTTAAACATGAAATCTAAATGTGAGCGCTAAACATCTCACCAAGTGTACAGATTAATATTTATAGGATTTCACTGTTCCTGTTATGTTTACAGAGGAAGTGTGTAGACAGCACAGACCATAAGAGGACGTAGTTGTTAGGCTCTATGATTTATTATATATATATATACACTATATATTTAATAATCAAAAAATACTAATATAATAAACTAAAGAATGGAGTGTGACAAAAATCCAAGGGGGGTATATGGTGTGAGACTATGTGTAAGAATTAATGAGTGTGTTGCCGTGAGTGTTGAGCGAATCTTTCGTCAGACCAAAGGGGCAAGGCAAGAAGGCAGTCCGTGGGCAAGCAAGGGGTCGGTGGTTGGAGAGAAGCAACAAGATCTGGGTCCAAGCAGGGTTCGAGGATCAAGGGAGGCAGTCTGGAATCCAACAGGAAAGTCGAGGCACACAGCTCGATCACGGGAGACACGGGAAGTACTGCGGGAAACACAAGGGACATAAGACACAGGAACTGGGAAGACACAGAGAGAGTGCAAGTACGTGGGAGGGAAGTCAGAGAGGGGATGCTTACTACGAAGAGTTAACTACGTTCCGGCGGCGGATCATCGGGTCTGCTGGTCTTTATACTGCTCGCCTTCATCAGTCCCAGGTGCGCTGCTTGCTGATCGCCTGTAGCCTTGCCGGCACGTGGCCGTGATGCGGCCAGAGCGAGCAGGGGCGTGTCCTGGCGCGCTACCAGCAGAGGCGCCGGCAGAGCTTGAAGCCGAAGACATGCGGGACTGCGCATGCGCTGTGAAAGTTCCACCAATCCGGGGCTTCTCAGCCAAAAGGCCGCACCCACATCTCTGCCTCTCAGTGCACGACACTCTTACATCTTACTTACTGCGGAGGACGGAAACATGATGGATGGTTAATGATAAATAATACCAATAAAGTTGCATATTTTCAAAAATGTTAGCTCTTAACGTGTGAGCGTGTATGTTGCGTTGAGAGAATTAGACGCTCAAACACCTGACCGCTTCACTTCCGTGTTTAACAATGGATGGAATGGATTCTTACACCGAGGCAGTCTGCATGAATACACCTATTTCTGTTTGTATGTGTCTTTCATCATGAACTGTACAATCCCTGTAAACAACGCGATCACTGTCATATATGTTTGTTGGAAGCAGCCAGCTGACACGCTCGCTTTGGATCGGTTCTAAAGAATATGTGTGAGCTGAATGGTAAAAGCATGATTTTAGTGGATGTGAATTAAAATAATATTTTCTTCATCTTACTTCCTTCTAAATCTCGCTTCCCGGACAGCGGTGTACGTGTCGTGCTGCGAGGACCAGGAAGATGAAAAATATGCATATTAAAAGCCGCATATCGAACCTCTGACCAAATGATGACTACACACTCACTATAATCAAGTTTATACCATTTAGCTCACAATCAAGACATATTCTTTAGAACCGAACCAAAGCGACCCTGTCAGCTGGATGTTTGCATCAAACTTACATGACAGTGACCGTGTTGTTTACAGCAAAGTAATGTTCATATGTGACACAATCATGAAGTAAAAGGGCAGCAAAATGATGAAAGACATACAAAAAGAAATAGGTGTATTCATGCAGACTGCATGCCTCAGTGCAGGAATCAATTCCATTCATTGTCAAACGCGGAAGTGAAGCGATCGGGTGTTTGAATGTATAATTGTCATTATGCAACACACCATGCACACTTGCATATTTAAAAATATGAAACTTTATTGGCATTATTTGTCATTAAGGATCAGTCAAACTTTTTTTTTTCCTGTCCAACCGCTCAGGCAAATTATATTGTTGATGTAGATGCCCATATCTGCTGTACTCTACAGATTTACTTTACAAAATATTAGTGAGGGATACTTCTCTTGTTGCCTTATTTGTATTTTATTTTATAAAACATTTGGATTTTTGATAATCTTGCGGGACTTCTGTGATGACGTAATACGATAGTAACGTTGTTGTTTGCGACTGACAGCAACAGAGCAACATAGCAGACAGCACCGAAAGAGTTTACAAACAATGCACCCCCGAATATTAAACTGTGCTAAACGTTCAGATTAAAAAAAAAAAAAAGAGTGAACAGTTGGATAAATGTATGGCCATTTGTAACGTTTCGAAAAAAGCGATAAAGTAGCGGCAGCATGACTGATCTGAGCACTCACCTGTCCTGACAGGATGAAGACACTCAAGCCGGCGATGAGGTAGCTAGGGATGCTAATGCTAGAAGCGCTACCAACTGGCAAGACAAGGACACTTATTTGAAACATTTCCAGCCCCAAATTAGCCACAACCCTGCGAGGTAATTATAGCATGTATTACACTGTTTATTGTGCTAGAGATAAAGACTGCAGAATGGCACTGTGAAAAGTATTTGAGCTTCTTTGACTACAGTTTATTTTACGTGGTGGCACTTAATTGTACCTTGCACTACTGTGGTGTTATCACACCTCTCTACTTGATGCACAGCTTGCTTTTCTCTGTTATTGTTGCTACTTGAGCAAACAACAGTAAAAACATAGCTCTTTCAAAAGTGTTTTGTTGACATATTCTTTTTGTAAAGCTTATGGATTGCAATGCCTTGAAGTTGATAGTTCTACTATTTGCACATAATTAGTATAGGCACTGCCTGATTTGTCTGTCTTTTTAAAGAATAAACACAAGACATTGTTCTGACATGAAACATGAAAACAACATTTTCATCATACAAAGATTCCATCTTCAGCGAATCGTATCGCATCGAATTGCATTGAATCATAATGTTTTAAAAAGTATTGTTCGTGAATACGTATCCTAATCCATGCATATCGGATCGCCATTTAAGGTAGATATGTACACCCCTAACATATATATATATATATATATATATATATATATATATATATATATATATATATATATATATATATATATATATATATATATATATATATATAGCTACACACATATATATATATATATATATATATATATATATATATATATATATATATATATATATATATATATATATATAGCTACACACATATATATATATATATATATATATATATATATATATATATATATATATATATATATATATATATATATATATATATATATATATTTATAGCTACACACATATATATATATATATATATATATATATATATATATATATATATATATATATACAGTATATATAAATATGTATTAAGGCTATCAAAGGTAACGCTATAATAACGTGTTAACTATAAATTTCAATAACAGCACACATTTGTTTTACGGCCGATTAACACGAACACTTCGTTTTGGAGACTTCCTTTGTGCCGTAGCGGGGGGAACTTGGCTGCAGTTACTTGCTACTGATAAGCCACAAGTGAGCAGAAATGGACAAAGGAAAGTCTACCTTATGGAAATATCAGGTTCAAAGCCATGGCAAGTTGTTCTCCCGACAAGAAAGGACTATTTATTTCGCCGTGAGAAGATGTTTTACTGAACTGCAATTAAATGCACTTTTTTTTGTCTTAAATAGAAATGCTTCCTGCATAAGTTAGTAAAAATAAACATATTTCAATAATAGGAGTATGTCCTGCTTAACTTAAAACGGAATACATTCAGTGTGCAGCTTTATGATAGAGCAGGTCTCCAACTTTCATAACTATGAAAACTACAGTGACAAAGAGAGGTGAGATATTTGTTTCACTATTATGGCTGGCATTTGTGCTTTATTTATGAAGGAGATGTCCTCTCAGTGAGATTGTTGTCCTTATGTCATGTAGTGTAATTTAGCAATAAATCAAAGCATCACACACATTCTCAATAAAGTGGAATAAATGACACGCCACTAATAGTTTTAACTTGGCAAATTCCTCTCTTCTCCTACCAAAGGGTGCAATATATATATACATATATATACACACAAAAATAGATAGACTGGCCCCCAGCCAAAACCTTTTAACCCAATGTGGCCCCCGAGTCAAAATGTTTACACAGACCTTTAGTAGATCAGGCTCTTTGTTTGTTGTAAACAGAATAGCAACTGCAACACCCATGAATGTCACACCAACAACTGAGTAGCGCAAGCAACAGTTCAATGTCCGTGTAGATCACAGGTGTCAAACTCAACGCCCGGCAGCCAGATCTGGCCCGCCACATCATTTAATGTGGCCCGTCAAAACTTTGAAATAATACACGTCAAAGAGGTATTTTTATATTTTCTGACAAAAAGTATTCTTTTCATTTTGTCAGAAAAAAAACACGTACTGCATGCAATTGCATATATTTTCAACTTTATTATGTAATAATGCAACATATATATATATATATATATATATATATATAATATACTGTATATATATATATACACATTTCAAACAGGTTTTTTTTAGTTAAAATACAAATAATGATAAATATCTGCTTGACTTATGATATCAGAGCAAGTTTTACATCAAATTGTACACTTTAAAATAATAGATTTTACGGTAAAAAACTGGCAGCTCAGTTGCCAGAATTCTACCGTAAAAAACCTATAATACGGTTTTACCATTTACAGTAATATGCTGAAAAAACACCTTAAATTTGATAAACAATTTTGGTGACTGAGCTGACGGTTTTTAACATTTTTTTTTTTTTAAACATTTTTTCTACTGCTTGTCCCTCTCAGGGTTGCGGGGGGTGCTGGAGCCTATCCCAGCTGAACATACACACTGGACAAGACACAACCTCATCGCAGGGCCAACAATTGGATAAAAATGAGGTGAATCCCTTTACATTTATTTTCATGAATTATTCACGGTTACAAACGGCCCTCTGAGGGCCACCATAACTGCGATGTGGCCCTCAGTGAAAATGAGTTTGACACTCCTGATGGAGATCATACAAACATCCAGAGGTTGCCCACAGCCATAGTTGGTAATGCTAATGTGTTTGTTTTTTTACCTGGTGCTGATTAGCGCCCCCGGCCGTTGTTTGCTTTCATAGACCAAGCAACGAGCTACAATGGTTGAGTAAAGGCATTAATTGGATCATTTACTTTCCTACAATTCTATTGATGCTCCAACAATATTGTACACATTTTTGCTTGATTTTTGAGCTTAAACAGATTGACAATAACTGGAAGTAAAGGCAAATTGAAACCTATTGGAAAAGGTTGCTATAGTGCTGATGTAATGAACTTAGCTTTTTTCAGTCAGCTCTTGCTTTTGCAGTTACAGAACCGAAGGTTGGTCAGAGGTCATGGTAAACAACAGTTTCACATTTGTTATGTAAGTAGGGTAGAAAATACTGGAATTACACTTTAATTATATAAAGAAGGTAAAGGGAGGAGGCGGAAGAAGTGAGGGAGGAAACGGGGGTGTGGGGTGGGGAAAATTAATTTTCATCGTGGCTCTTATTGTGCTGTGCTGCAGCTGGTGATGAATGACAGACAGGGAGCTCTTTGCTGGAGGAGAAAGAGGAGGAAGGCTAATGGAATTGTACCGAATCAGTCCTGAGATTCAAGAGAAAAAAACACAAGGTTGCTATTTTTCTTTCTCAATGCCATCTCTTGTTAAATACATGCACTCTCATACTGTCTTTATTGGAATACTCCTTTCAAAAGCATGTGCACTGTGTGTATGTTGACTACAATGACAAATTTGTTTTGATCCGTGGTGAAATCAGCTCCAGGGAACAAATATATCTAGCCCCTATCACAAATTCATTTCCAGCCCACGAATGCTGTTTAGGCAGCTCATCTAGCACAGAAGACTTTTGTGCTGTGTAATAATGACGAAAGGTTCTGCGGGGCCATACAGTAGCAGGCAGGTGAAAGAAGGTCCTGAAAACTGTTTTGTTTGCGTGTTGATTCAGTTTAGGGTGCAATTCTACACTGATAATGTTCAGTCGAGCAGGCAGTCAATCGAGAAAGTCTTCATACATTACTTTCTTCTGGCTGGCCACGCTTAGCCTGGTTTATAGTTTTCTTAGTGATTCTTTCTTGTATTTACTGAATTCACTGTAGGAATTGTGCGCTGTTAAATCAAACTAAACAGGTCCAGCATATGAGTTTATTTGATATAGTAGCTGTGATTATTTCTAGAGATGTCCGATAATGGCTTTTTTGCCGATATCCGATATTGTCCAACTCATAATTACCGATACCGATATATACAGTCGTGGAATAAACACATTATTATGCCTAATTTTGTTGTGATGCCACACTGGATGCATTAAACAATGCAACAAGGTTTTCCAAAATAGGAGAACAACTTCAACTCAAGTTATGGAAAAAAGTGCCAACATGGCACTGCCATATTTATTAAAGCAGTCACAAAGTGCATTATTTTTTTTAACATGCCTCAAAACAGCAGCTTGGAATTTGGGACATGCTCTCCCTGAGAGAGCATTAGGAGGTTGAGGTCGGGGGGTATATTGTATATTGTGTATATTGTAGCGTCCCGGAAGAGTTAATGCTGCAATGGGTTCTGGGTATTTGTTCTGTTGTGTTTATGTTGTGTTACGGTGCGGATGTTCTCCCGAAATGTGTTTGTCATTCTTGTTTGGTGTGGGTTCACAGTGTGGCGCATATTTGTAAATGTGTTTAAGTTGTTTATACGGCCACCCTCAGTGTGACCTGTATGGCTGTTGATCAAGTATGGCTTGCATTCACTCGTGAGTGTGTCAAAAGCAGCAGATATTAAATAACTGGGCCGGCACGTAAAGGCAGTGTCTTCAAGGTTTATTGGCGCTCTGTACTTTTTCCTACGTTTGTGTACACAGCGGCGTTTTAAAAAGTCATACATTTTAAATTTTGAAACCGATATCAATCATTTTGAAACCGATACCGATCATTTCCGATATTACATTTTAAAGCATTTATCGGCCGATAATATCGGCAGTCCGAGATTATCGGACATCCCTAATTATTTCCATCACATTTCAACTATTATCCCTTGCTTCTTATTACTGCTGAGCGCAGTATGTGTATACTATGTGCATACGGCCCCACGATCCGTGGGTGCCACCGTTTTGCATGAATAAGTGCATGTAAAATGTCAATTAATGAATGACAGGGCGCTTGATATAACAATTTACCAAAAATATATTCCTAGCCCCTTCCTGCTTCGTCACTGATAACAATATAATGGCAAATATCCCCAAAAATGTTCGTTGTCAAACGTGGCACGCAGGGTTGGTGATGCGCTTGTCAATAGTGGAGACGGGCACTGGTGCTGATTTACACTGTGGTAAACAGACCGAAAAAAGTGCTACAGTATGTGACTGCAGACCAAGTATACTTCAAACAAGTGCTCGGCGGTTATATTGTAACATTCTTGTAAGTAATGTAGCGTCCCAACAAAAACACACGGCGTCCAATGCTCTTTTTAAACTTTATTGCCAACCTGAACACACCAACACTAGCCTTCATAACACCGTTAGCAACCAGCACTAACCTAGCCAGCAGCCAAACAACAACACAGCACTTCCTCATGTAGCACCAATGACAGTTACGCTGAGCGAGGTTATGCAAAGAAACACAAAAAATTCTAAGCATCAAACATTACAACACATGTAAGTTGTTTTTTGCACATTATCTACAGTATGTACTGTATTGCTGAAACAATTATAACAATTTATGTATTTCCATCCATCCATTTTCTAGCGCTTATTCCCTTCGGGGTTGCTTTATTGTTTTTTAATGTATTACCTAGTTATTAAATGTATGTAATTAAAATATTTAAATCACTAGTTTATTCAACTTAAATGTCACAAATTCCATTAAAATAAAAAGGCATTGTGTTTTTTTTTCTTCATGTTTTTCAATGTTTTTCACCATTGAAGCATCGTTTTTAAATTACCTATTTGGGAAGAGTTTTTGATCAAATGTAAACTATACCCATTCTTATTTAATAGTGCGAGATGTTTCAGGAAGATGTAAACATTTGTTTTATTTATGTTTAATGCAGTGTTCAAAAAATTATATTTGAAAAGTAATGTGTTAAGTAATTACTCATTACGTCACGAAAAAACGAATTGAATTACTAATGAAATGTCTCTTTACTAAATGTAATTAGTTACAAGGGAAAAGTAATAAATGCGGCATATGGCAGGTGAGAGACAATTCATGCCTTGAAAAGGCGGTGCCTGTTACCAAGTGGCGTGTGACGTCAGTGAGAGAACAGAGCAGCATTTTAGCTGAACTATGTTTTTTAGCTTAGCAGTGGCATTTTGCAGCTCCGTTAAATCTTTTTACTAGATTGCATTAGCAATAGTTAATAAAAATGTTTAATGTGCTACTGGCTAGGTTAGTGCTTGTTGCTAACGGTGTTACGAAGGCTAGTGTTGGCGTGTTCAGGTTGGCAATAAAGTTTAAAAAGAGCATCAGACGCCGTGTATTTTTAAATGCTTGGATAACTCTGCTCCCCAATTGCTCTGCAAGGCAATTACAAGACTGCAAAGTGGTACCAGATCTACCACCCGAGCAATGTCAAAAGACAACTGTTGTGTTCCATTCTGTAGAACATCTTTTGCCCAGACTGCCTTTTCAATAAAAGGACCACAACTATGGAACTCTCTACCGGACACTTTGAAAAGTATACCTGCACTTGTCACTTTCAAAAAACAAACAAAATTATGGCTAGTTGAGCAACAATCATGTTCCCATGTTTAGTTTTTACTCATTTTTACTAATTGGTTTTTATCTAGTCTGCATTTTGTCTGTGTTATTATTATTATTGGCTTTTATCTAGTTTGCACTTTGTCTGTAGAGGGGGGGGGGGGGTTACCCACATATGCGGTCCTCTCCAAGGTTTCTCATAGTCACTCACCGACGTCCCACTGGGGTGAGTTTTTCCTTGCCCGTATGTGGGCTCTGTACCGAGGATGTCGTTGTGGCTTGTACAGCCCTTTGAGACACTTGTGATTTAGGGCTATATAAATAAACATTGATTGATTGATTGATATTAATAGTATTGTAGCGTTGAACGGGTTTGACAAATGTCTTTGCTTGAAGATGTCAAGAAATGCTGACCCAATGAACGATCGGTTCAACTTTTAATGATCAAGCCAATTTTAAACACACGCACACAAGTGAAAGCACAGCATACTTAGTCAACAGCCACACATGTCACAGTCAGGGTGGCCGTATAAAAACAACATTAACACAGTCACAAACATGCACCACACTGTGAACACACACCAAACAAGTAGACAAACACATTTCGGGAGAACATCCACACCGCAACACAACATAAACACAACAGAACAGATACCCAGAATCCTTTGCAACACTAACTCTTCCGGGACGCTACAGTATTATCATTATTATCGACTCATTCTATTTTTTATTTTCCTATTTTAATGATGTTGGATCTGTGTTGTTGTTGTTGTTGTTGTTGTTGTTGTTGGGGACAAGTGTTGTAAATTAGCTTTGGCTGCAAACATGCATACATTGGAAAACTGTTTCAGATGTCTATGTTTTTGTATCTGTCCCTATTTCAAATAAACCTCTATAATAATAATAATAATGCTATGTCTAGCATTAAAATATTACAGTTGGTACAAAATGCGGCTGCTAGACTTTTGACAAGAACAAGAAAGTTTGATCATATCACGCCTATACTGGCTCACCTGCACTGGCTTCCTGTGCACTTAAGATGTGACTTTAAGGTTTTACTACTTAGGTATAAAATACAACACGGTCTAGCTCCATCCTATCTTGCTGATTGTATTGTACCATATGTCCCGGCAAGAAATCTGCGTTCAAAGAACTCCGGCTTATTAGTGATTCCCAGAGCCCAAAAAAAGTCTGCGGGCTATAGAGCGTTTTCTATTCGGGCTCCAGTACTCTGGAATAGTTAGAGATGCTACCTCAGTAGAAGCATTTAAGTCCCATCTTAAAACTGATTTGTATACTCTAGCCTTTAAATCAGGGGTCTCAAACTCAATTTACTTGGGGGCCACTGGATGCAGAAACTGGGTGAGGCTGGGACGCAAGAAAAGATTTCTTAAAAAAATCTAACATGCACTTTTTAATGAATTCACCTTCTTTGAATGGTTATCCCGCCCTAGCAACATACTTGCCAACCCGCCGGATTTTTCCGGGAAACTCCCGAATTTCAGTGCCCCTCCCGACAATCTCCAGGGGCAACCATTCTCCCGAATTTCTCCCGATTTTCACCCGGACAACAGTATTAAGGGCGTGCCGTGATGGCACTGCCTTTAACGTCCACTACAACCTGGCATCGCGTCCGCTTTTTCACCATACAAACAGCGTGCCGGACAGCCACATGTTGTATGAGGCTTCTGCAGACACACGTAAGTGACTGCAAGACTGATTGATTGATTGATTGAAACTTTTATTAGTAGTTTAGTACATATTCCGTACAATGACCACTAAATGGTAACACCCGAATAAGTTTTTCAACTTGCTTAAGTCGGGGTTCACGTAAATCAATTCATGGTAAGACATACTTGGTCAACAGCCATATAGGTCACACTGAGGGTGGACGTATAAACAACTTTAACACTGTTACAAATATGCGACACACTGTGAACCCACACCAAACAAGAATGACAATCACATTTCGGGAGAAAATCCGCACCGTAACACAACAGAACAAATACCCAGAACACCAGGTTTTGGTGGTAGCGGGGGTGTATATTGTAGCCCGGAAGAGTTAGTGCTGCATGGGATTCTGGGTATTTGTTTTGTTGTGTTTATGTTGTGTTACGGTGCGGATGTTCTCCCTAAATGTGTTTGTCATTCTTGTTTGGTGTGGGTTCACAGTGTGGTGCATATTTGTAAGTGTTAAACTTGTTTATACGGTCACCCTCAGTGTGACCTGTCTGGCTGTTGATCAAGTATGTCTTGCAGTCGCTTACGTGTGCCTACAGAAGCCAAATACAACATGTGACTGGGCTGGCACGCTGTTTGTACAGGTTGTGGAGGACGCTAGGGGCAGTGCCATCACGACACGCCCTTAATATTGATGTCTGGGTGAAAATCGGCAGAAATTCGGGAGAATGGTTGGCCCTGGAGATTTCCGGGAGCGGCACTGAAATAAAAATTGGGAGGCTTTACAAGTATGACGCTGTCAAGCGCCATTCATATAAAACTTGCGGGCCGCACTAACATTACATTTTCATATTAAGGTGCGGGCCGTAAAATAACGTCTCGCGGGCCGCAATTGGCGAGCGGGCCGCGTGTTTGAGACCCCTGCTTTAAATAGACCCCCCTTTTAGACCAGTTGATCTGCCATTTATTTTCTGCTCTTCCCCACTCTCCTTCGTGGAGGTGTCATGATCCGCGGTCCGGATCATGTTTGTTTAGTTATTTTCTGTTAGTTTTGGACTGCTTTAGTTCTTGGTTGTGCTCCTGTGAGTTTGTTTTGGTTGTCATGGTCACTCTTTGTGTGCACCTGTCTCTGATTAGTGCTCACCTGCTTCCCGAGCGCTAATCAGAGGCATTATTTAAGTTGCCTTTGCCAGTCACTCGTCCTGCTTTCGTTGTGTTTGCGTCACACCTTTGTCAAGTAAGTTTTTGTTCCATGCCAGAACCTATGCTAATACTAACTTTACGTTTGTTAGGCACATTTGCCTTTTTTGTTGTTTGCCTGCTTTTTTGGTAGTTCGGTGATTTATGAGAAATAAATCATTTCTTACCTTACGCCTGTCGTCCGGAGCCGTCCATTTTTTGCATAGGAAGAACAACCGCGCAGCAAGCGCACCCCGTAATTGTGACAGGAGGGGGCACAGGTTCGGTGGCCACGGATGAAGCGCTGGCTGTCCAAAGTCGGGACCCGGGGTGGACCGCTTGTCTGTGCATCGGTTGGGGACGTCTCTGCGCTGCTGACCTGTCTTCGCTCGGGATGGTCTCCTGCTGGCCCCACTATGGACTGGACTATCTCAATTATGTTAGATCCACTATGGACTGGACTCTCACAATATTATGCTAGATCCACTCAACGTCCATTGCACCGGTCCCCTCCAAGGTTTCTCATTGTCCCATTGGGTTGAGTTTTTCCTTGCCCTAATGTGGGATCTGAGCCGAGGATGTCGTTGTGGCTTATGCAGCTCTTTGAGACACTCGTGATTTAGGGCTATATAAGTAAACATTGATTGATTGATGGCTGTCTTCCCTTGTCCACAAACAGGGTTTGCAAGATTTTCACATATCAGTCATTGATTTGTTGTTCATTATTCTCTCGAAGTAGTAGAAGAGCATGTGTGTACTTAGCCTACATGTTGTCTGCAGTGTGATATTTATTTTTCCTATTTAATATAAAGTTCATTTTAGTGTAGTGCTGGTTGTTGCTTTACTTTTTTTGTAAAAAGTGACTTCCTGCATTGAATTTGCTGTGCGTCTGACATCTAGTTGACATACCACCACATTAAATGGAGCGTGCCACGTTACATCGTGCCGTTACGGTACCAGCGTTTAACGTATTAATTACATCATTCGTTACTAGTAAAAGTTATTAACGCCATTATTATGTAATGTTGTTTACTCTTAAACTGGTTAAATGCTATTTTGCAACAAAACACATTCATTTTAGGAAAAAACATGCATACAATTTAATTCAAATTTGATTAAAAAAAGGAAATCAGTCAATGAATTATAATTAAAAAGTGTGGGAAAAATGTTGTATTGGGGTTTGGCTCAAAAAAAAATTCTGCTTAGGACACCAATTTAGCCAGCGGCAGCTCTGGTTGAGCATCCAAGAATTGTGGCCATTGGCTGATTAACGAAACAGGTCATTATCTGCACTGGTCATGCAATGTAAGGAGGAAAACGTATAATTTCATCAAGAATCCAACACTGAAAGAAAACTTATAGGCAGTTTTAGTATTTCCCATCCCCCTCTTCGTACCAGATTCTTCACACTGCACCTCTAACCTCATTAAAGGATATTATAGTCCCCTGCCATCAGGACATGTACGTCTCCTTCACTAGAGCTTGATCCATGGAAGTAAAGTTACACCCATTTTACCTTGAGCTCTCCTTAAATGCAACCAGATCTGACTCTCTGATGATTGAAAACACGAGACAGCATCACTGTCAATGTGAAATGTTATTATTTTATTGTTCACATTCTATTTCAAGTGTAGATATCATGTTTGAGTTATTTTGAAAATGTAAAACCAAGGGGAGAATAAGGGACCCATTTGTATTAGGAAGTGGGGCAAATCTATTGTTACTCCATCCACAAAAAAGGAAATAATTTCCTTAGTTTATCTGGATTTGCAGCCAAACTTAATGGGTTCTTGCTACAGGGGTGCAAAAATGTTAATGGAAATTGTATGGAGGTTAATTTCTGTCTTTTTTGCAAAAGTTTTTTTTGACACTAAATTTATGTAACTGAATTTTTAGCGTTCTGTGTAAAAAAAATTCAGTGCTGAAAAATTCAATGTATAAAGCTTTAGCTTCCAAAAAATTCATTGTATAAAAAATCAGTGCTAAAGAATTTGCTGCTTAAAAATGTAAAACACACTTCCGGTAAATTAAGACTGAAGCAATCGATCCTGTCTCAGAACCAGCAAATATGAGTCAAGTTTGAAATCATGTGATAGGACTCTTACAGAGAGGCAGGTTATACAGCACTACACGCCACAGGCCATGTAATCTGCTGTATGTGCTTGGAAAAGTGGAGGTTGCTGTACATTACTGAAAAAATCCCAAGATTCTGTAAAAAAGGATCTAAGATAATAACATGATGGTACAAACACTCACACAATAGATTAAAGATTAAAGATTAAAGTACCAATGATTGTCACACACACTAGATGTGGTGAAATGTGTCCTCTGCATTTGACCCATCCCCTTGGGGAGCAGTGGGCAGCAGCGGCGCCGCGCCCGGGAATCATTTTGGTGATTTAACCCCCAACTCCAACCCTTGATGCTGAGTGCCAAGCAGGGAGGTAATGGGTCCCATTTTTATAGTCTTTGGTATGACTCGGCTGGGATTTGAACTCCAACCTACCGATCTCAGGGCGGACACTCTAACCACTAGGCCACTGATATTGACTGATGCTAAAAACGTAATAACAGACCATCTCAAAAGACACTCAGAATGTACATGAAAATACAGAATGTGGATTTACATAGTTAACTATGAACAATAAAACACTGAATATTGTGAAGTGAGTGAAGTGAATTACATTTATATAGCGCTTTTTCTCAAGTGACTCAAAGCGCTTTACATAGTGAAACCCAATATCTAAGTTACATTCAAACCAGTGTGGGTGGCACTGGGAGCAGGTGGGTAAAGTGTCTTGCCCAAGGACACAACGGCAGTGACTAGGATGGCGGAAGCGGGGATCGAACCTGCAACCCTCAAGTTGCTGGCACGGCCGCTCTACCAACCGAGCTATACCGCCCCATTGACAATATATGAACGCTGCTCCTCTACTGCAGACCACCTCCTTGATCGACATATTTTATAATCAAGCAATAACAACAAGGGCAAAATATAAACGCAAAGGGTAAAAAAAACATCTACATCTTCTATATAATATCACTGTTCTGCATAACTTTGTTGTAGAAATTTGCGTCCGTCGACATTCGCATCTCAGGCTTGTTGTTGTGTAAACAATCCCCGCTCACTCTGCTTCTTGCCTCATCTGCATTGAGCAGAGCTTTCTATTGTTACTGTAGTGATCCGTCCGTCATCCATTTTCTACCGCTTGACCCTCTTGGGGTCGCGAGCGGTGCTGGACCTTATCCCAGCTGCATTTGGCCAGAAGGCGGGGTACACCCTGGACAAGTCGCCACCTAACCATTTGTGTAATTTCTATAGTTTTTGAAAATATCTAGCAGTTGCATTGAATTGTTTATAATGTTGTATTATGCCCAGGTAACTGCCATTTTTATGCTGTTTTGCAAGACCTGTGTCACATGACTTTAAACTTGGCACCTCATTGGCTGCTTCTGAGACAGGATCGATTGCTTCAGTCTTAAATTACCAGAAGTGGGTCTTGCATTTCGAAGCAGCAAATTTTTCTACACTGACTTTAAAAACAATGAACGTTTATATATTGAATTTAAAAATACAGAATTTTTAAACAAACAAGTTTTGCTAACATTTTTTTTCCAATGAAATTGTCAGCATAATTATATGTAGAAAAAATTCAGTTCACAAAATCCAAACGCAAAACATTTTGTTACATAAATTCAGTGTAAAAAACAACTTTCAGAATATAAACAAATTACTCTCCATAAAATTGGCTGTGTAGATTTTGCACAATCCTGCTAACAGACTAACGGACACAAGCTCAGAAAACAATAACTACCGTCTACTTGAGTTTTAGCAAAAGTAAAAATAAAATGTACAGATGTATTGTTTTGCCCATCCCTTCACCTAAAGTGAAGGGACAAAAATAGTGAAAAGACAAAAATAACATAACACCGTTGGCACCACAGCACTAGCCTAACCCTTCGTGATGTGTGCCTTGATACTGAAATATCAAAACCACCGATACCAGATCTTTATGTTCTAATATCAATTCTCATATCAAAATATTGATCATTTTGATACTTTAATTTAGTTATATGAGATAATGTGTATCATTAAAGGGGAACTGCATTTTTGTTTTAAATTTTGCCTATCGTTCACAATCATTATGAAAGACTTGGCGGATATATTTTATTTTTCTGCATCCTAAGTATTAAATAAATGTCATCAAAAGTCGGCTTACAATGGAGCCTATGGGAGCCGCTCTATTCTGCCTATAAAGTGCTTCAAAAACATCTAAACACCTCCACTAAGGTTTTAATTTACATGATGTAAGTATATATGTAATGTAGTAAGAGGCACATTTATAATAACATTTAATGTTTACGTATTTTGATCATTTTAAGCAAAAACGGCACATTCATTTAAAAAAACGCATCAAACCGTTTGCTTTTTTTCCCCCAACTACATCACTGATTATTACACACTGCAGACTTCATGTAAGCCAACAAACATAATAAAACATCACTTACTGTATAAGGGCTGCTGTAGGATGCCGACTGCTAGGATGTTCATATATTCCCATTTTCGATGAAGAATGACCATAATCCTGGCAAAGAAAAGGGGGGGCGGGTGAAACCAAGCGTGTCTAAATTGGCCGTTACAATGTACCAATTTGTTGCAATACATCTTTGTCCTTCTACTATCTAGGTGAGAGGCATGATTTATGATCTACAATAAAGTTTGACAAGCAAGGAAGCGTGAAAGCAGCTGATCAGTCGATCATGTCAACAAGCTCGTGATCACGGCGCTGCTATAAATAGTTTGTCTGCGTTGACGCTTATAATAACAATATCACTAATTTTTTGTTAATATTCAACTCAGGAAATGTAAATGGAGTATTATTGGCATGTTTTGGATGTTTTTTATTGGGTTTTATGGGCAGAATAGAGGAGCTACCATTGGCTACGCTGTAAACTGACTTTTATTTCCGAGTTAGAATGCATTAAAAAAACAAAACATCCGACGTCATGTCTTTCATAATGGACAACAAGTTCAGTTCCCCCTTAACAGGAACACAGTGTAAAGCAACTACATCGTTGAGATAATGTCTAAATGAGAGGCGATTGGCGGGAACTACTTTTTCTTTTGCTTAGTCCAGTGGTTGGCAAGCCAAAATGTTGAAAGAGCCATATTGGACCAAAAATACAAAAAAAAAATCTGTCTGGAGCCGCAAAAAATTAAAAGCCTTATATAAGTGTCTATATTAGCCTACTATCAAAATGACTATGTGTCGCAGGTTGATGCTAATCTTCGTTGACAGAAATGTTCACATGTAATATTCATTGTACACATTTTTACAACATTGGAAAACATTAGTAAAACGGAGGTTTTTCAGAGGGTGAGATAACTTCCGGAAATTACTGGCTTAGAATTTCCAAAGGTATAGATATGTGTGTCTAAGTTAAAGGACACGGCAGGCTATTTTCTACTAATGGATTTATTAATCTTTGCAAGCTGGGTAACATTCGCTGTAGTCTATAACGGCACACAAACAACTATCTGAAATGCAGCCAATATTACATACAGATAATGTGTCATGAGATATGCAAATATAATCTAAATACACCAAGGACATAAGTAAAGGAAATTAAATGAGCTCAAATATACCTACAGTACAAACGAGGCATAATGATGCAATTAGGGCTGCAACAACTAATTGATTAAAATCGATTATAAAAATAGTTGGCGATTAATTTAGTCATCGATTCATTGGAACTATGCTATGCGCGGAGGCTTTTTTTAATTTTATTTTTAAAAAAAATTTTTTTTTTATAAACCTTTATTTATAAACTGCAACATTTACAAACAGCTGAGAAACAATCATCAAAGTAAGTACAACAACAGTACAAAACAGCACCAGGGCGGCACTGAGGCTACGTCTCATGAGGTGGAGGTAAGCTAGCCAATGATGTGTCATGTGCAGCTCACGTGAAGACGCCGTCTGGAAACATTCGAAAAATGGCGCAGGTAAACAGTACCGATAGTTTAGCGGAGAAACATCTTGAGGTTATTGCTTCAATGGAGAAAAGTGTACGACCTAAGTCGTCAAAAGTGTGGGAACACTTTACTTTAAAGACTTCAAAGAAGAGTGTTTCCTGCAAAATGGCACGGAAGTACAACATTGCTTCAGGAGCACCTGAAAAGGAAACATGTTGGAGCCATGGATGAAGGGAAGAACTCACGGTACGTAACTTTTGAAGTCCATAGTGGCAACAGGCATTCATGAGTTCAGCTTTTTTGTAAGTAACTTTAACATTATGCCTTTGTTGTAACGCGGGGCTGATAATGTTTCTCTGGCACATTTGTTTTGAGAGAGAAAACGCACGCTTACCAATTTGGAAATAAACGTAACGGACAAAAATATCTCAGGTTGGTTTCATAATGGATCAATGTAGCCGGGCCGAAAAAGCTATATACATATAGATTTGAGTGACGCTTTAGTACAACTAAACATTATGAAGGTGCTGGAATATTTCATGCTATTATTTAGAGGCAGCCTAAAATGAATCCTTTATTATTCACAACAGAAACGTGTACAATATCTGATTCAGTTCTGATGAGTTACATTTCTGTGTTATTAATGGTGTATGCTGCACCCCCAATGTCCAGAACATGGTGCCAGTATGCTGGTTTTTTTTCAATAAAATACTGGAAAGGATAGAAATGTAGTTTGTCTCTTTTATCCGATTATTAATCGAAGTAATAATCGACAGATTAATCGATCATCAAATTAATCGTTAGTTGCAGCCCTAGATGCAATATGTACATACAGCTAGTATAAATTACATGTTAGCATCGATTAGCTTGCAGTCATGCAGTGACCAAATATGCCTGATTAGCACTCCACACAAGTCAATAACATCAACAAAGCTCACCTTCGTGCATTCATGCACAGCATTAAAAGTTTTGTGGACAAAATGTGACAAAGAAAGAGTGGCATAAAACACGTCTTTCTGTAGCAGCGTCGCAGAAAGTTGTACATTCAAACAAACTACAGTGAGTTCAAGGGCCGCTGAAACTACACTACCGTTCAAAAGTTTGGGGTCACCCAAACAATTTTGTGGAATAGCCTTCATTTCTAAGAACAAGAATAGACTGTCGAGTTTCAGAGGAAAGTTCTCTTTTTCTGGCCATTTTGAGCGTTTAATTGACCCCACAAATGTGATGCTCCAGAAACTCAATCTGCTCAAAGGAAGGTCAGCTTCTGTAACGAGCTAAACTGTTTTCAGATGTGTGAACATGATTGCACAAGAGTTTTCTAATCATCAATTAGCCTTCTGAGCCAATGAGCAAACACATTGTACCATTAGAACACTGGAGTGATAGTTTCTGGAAATGGGCTTCTATACACCTATGTAGATATTGCACCAAAAACCAGACATTTGCAGCTAGAATAGTCATTTACCACATTAGCAATGTATAGAGTGTATTTCTTTAAAGTTAAGACTAGTTTAAAGTTATCTTCATTGAAAAGTACAGTGCTTTTCCTTAAAAAATAAGGACATTTCAATGTGACCCCAAACTTTTGAACGGTAGTGTAGTAGGACAAAACGGCGCTCGCCAAATACTCTCATCAGTGAAGCATGTTTAATATAAACAGTGGGATTTCTAACAATTAGGAATATTTGTGTCATGTTTATCCTCCCACAGAAATCATATTAAAACAAAAAATATATTTTTCTCCCTCATCTTTTTCCATTTTCACACATTTTTGAAAAATTCCAGGGAGCCACTAGAGCGGCGCTAAAGAGCTGTGGGTTGCTGACCCCCGGCCTAGGCAAAGTTGGTTTTGACATCCAGGTTTTGTCAGGACACAATTACCAATTAGCTGCAAGTGATGTAGTCATTAAAGTACGTCGGTACTAAGAAGAAAAAGTGATTCCCTGAGATAGGGATGCAGTGGTTTGGTGGAAAAAAACAGGAGACAACCTCCCCAGTCCTGAGCAAACTCGCAGTGATGTCCCAAGGAATTACTGCCACTGCTGTAGCAACAGAAAGATGTTTTTTCAAAAGCAGAAAAGGTTTTGAGGAAAAAACAGGACAGACTGAAGGGAAAACCAAAGATATTATTTTGTTCCTGGGGAAAAAACCTGCGAATGAAGCATGATGTGAATGATGTCATTAGCCACGTGTCCAAGTTCTTGAAGTTTGTTTGAAACACTATTTTGGTATAATTTGTAGGATTTTGTCCTCTTCTTTTCTCTATTGTTGGATGGGCTATAGTGTTATTCTCTGTCTGATATTCTCCTTGTTACTTCAACTTTTATTATTATATATTATATTATATATATTATTATATTTTGGCTGGATGGCCATCAGAAGGAAGCGAGCGCCTTTGGGGTTTTCCCATTAAAGCGGATGGCGTCCACTCTAATTTACGAGGGCGTGGAAGCCCCGAAAATACGCTTTTCTTTTCGTAAGCAACCTGTCCTCACGGCCACATCTTTTATCCCACTGTCATGTGTTTCGGTGAACACGTTGACACACATGTCCTCTTTGAGAAAATGTCACTTTTATGGAGGTCATGTGTTCCATTTTGCTTCTGTTGGCCCTCAAAGCTAAGAAAGTCAGCTAAATCTCTCATTGACTCCAATGTTGGATGTCAGCTTGAAAAAAAATGTCCTACTCATTTTCCTACTCGCTCTAACACGGCCATTTATCCACTTTACAGAAATGTGAGACCACCGGAACGTTCTTCAAAGCCTTGAGGCCCTCACGGTTTTTCACAAAAAGTCAAAATCTCTAAGCGTTTGCCCACAATCAGACTTTGTTCGGCATGAAGTTTTTCAACAAATGCTACATAAACTGCTGTGTCATTGTGTAATGGTGGCAGGTTCGTCTAATTATAAGAAGTCCTGTGAAGTCACGTGACAGCCCCTGCCCTCAGGTATCTGAGTCGGTGTTTGTACAGGGGCGTAACTAAAAGTTCAATGGGCACATGACAGACAACACAGTATTTGCAACAGTACAAAAATCATGTTGTTTTCAATATGCGTTGATGTCGAGCAAGTTAGCACGCACGTTAACTGCTGGCATACTTGTGAGCATGCTAGCTTTTTTTTGCTAGCGTCTCTCATATTAGCATGCTAACGTTTTAAGCTAGCTTTTTTGCTACTTTCACCAACAAATACTTTATTTTGGTATTTCTTCTTACCCAGTCATGTGCTGGATTCTGAACGTTAGCATGCTAGTATGCCAACATTAGCATGGCAACTTTTCCAGCTAATATTACACTTTTTTCTCTATTTCCGCAGCCATACACCTTAGAGTCATATAACTTGGAATGTGACACTTGTTAACTTTTAGCGTGCTTAGTTAGCATGCTAGCACGCTAACATTAAAGTGTTAACTTTTTTTTGTGCAAATTTGACCCTTTTTCTCGAATTCCGCAGCCATACACCTTATAGTCATACAACTTGGTATGTGAAACATGCTAACTGTTCACATGTTTACATTAGCATGCTAGTGTGCTAGCATTAATGTGCTAGCTTTTTGAGCTAATTTTGCAACTGTTTACCCTAAAGTCATATAACTTGGTATGTGACACTTGTTAACTGTTAGCGTGCTAACGTTAGCATGATAGCACGCTTACATTAAAGTGCTAAATGTTTTACATATTCTATACTTTTTACTCTAATTCCACAGCCATATACCTTACAGTCATATAACTTGGTATGTGAAACATGTTACTTGTTAGCATGCTAACATTTACATGCTAACTTGTTCAGCGAATTTCACACTTTTTTCCCCCTATTCCACTGACTTACACCTTAAAGTCATATAACTTGGAATGTGACACATGCTATATGTTAGCATGCTATCGTTAGCACACATGCTAAGTGTTAGCATTTTAATGTTAGCTATGAGGCTCATTCTGTACAATTACACCTAAAAGTCTGTCCAGGGTACAGATAGCAGGCCCATCAATATGTCTAGTTTTAAATACACTACTTTTTAAATTTTTACCAGAGACATTAGTTATATTTGCACAAAATAGTAATTTTACTCTGTATCAGAATGAGAAGAGATTCAGTGGTATAGCACATCATTTCTAACCAGTAGCCACAATAACAACAACACAGTCCAAAATTCTCAGCATTAAACTTTTTTTCGCACGTTTTCTTTGTCCAGTTTTGCAGCAGTATTTATGACAATTGTTGTGGAGTTATTTTTGAATGTATTACTTATATAATTTACATCATTACAATATTAAACTTATTAGTCCGTTCATGAATGTGAATGTGTCATGATCTGTTGCCTGGATCATGTTTTGTTTAGTTTTGTATTTCCTTAGTTGTTCAGCACCCTTGTTTGTTTTCTTTGTTGCCCTGGTTGCTGATTTTTGTCACCTGCCTCTGATTAGTGGTCGGGAGGCTCACCTGCTCCTGATCACTAATCAGAGAGCTATTTATTCTTGCCTCGTGTCATACTCTGCCTGGCAATCTTAATCGCAACACGCGACGATTTACGTTGAGATTTACCTGCTTCTTGCTCTTTTTGTAGCTTCCCGTGCCATCATATTTCCCGTATTTTCTTATTTTGTCTTGATTATGGAAATAAATCATCATTCTTACCTGCACACTGCTTCCGGACGTCCTTCTGCATTTTGGGGAAACGACTATCGCTAAGTCATGTGACCCCGGCCTGACAGAATGTCACAAAATTCCATAAAGATGGGCACTCTTTTTCATCGTAACAATTTAGTCCTGAGTAATATCAAGTCAAAAGACAAACACCTGACTGTAATTCATTGGATTACTCTCACTGAACTGAGCTTTCCTTTAAAGGCCATAGTATTTTTGTAAGTGGTCTGTAAGGAAGATTAACTTTTGTTTGCAAGCACTCAATAATTGTATCGATTTGAATAACCCTCATTTTCAACATGGGTGTTATTTCAGTGATTTACTCTCCCTGCATATACATAGTTTCAAATGATTTACAATAAAGACAGCAACTCAATGTCAACTAGTTAATTGACTTTGATTTTTTTCCCTGTACGAATGCACAGTCTTAACGTCTGTACATGAATTGTTGTATTTTCTTCAGTTCCTTTCTTTCAATTTATATCCATCTTTTTCTCTGTCTACTTGGAGCCAGATTGCCCTTCACTTGAAGTTATCACGCTACTCTATCAGAAACATAGACCTCCTCCCCCACGCTAGGACAATAGCAGTCTATTGTTGTTGTTGAGCTGCACATCACAGCTCGAGGACATCGTGCTTTGCCTTTTTGCATCTTTTTGTCTTTCATTTGTTCACCCAACTTACTCGAAAATCTGTTGAAAATACTCTCATGTCCTGTCCCTGCAGACTGAATGGATTACAGTATCACATCCAATCTGCTTGTCTTTGGTCATTGTGTATTATACAGCACACGGTGACCTTGAGAACCTTACTGCTTCACTGTTAACGCACACAAAACATACCTTTTGGGATCACGCTCGCCTTCATCGCTGTGCCTGAACAAGCATGACAGCCATATGGACCAAACTCCACGGAATAATTCTCTACCACTAAGGAGCTTTACGGGCATAAACGACAGCAGGACAAAGTCCTTTTCTGGGACTTATAATATTTCTCTGGTTGTCCATTAAATATAACTGTTTTTACTCCAAGTTTCTCCTACTTGCTTCAAAGCCCTGTTTTTCTTTTTCAGAAATGTGCTGAGGTGGGTTGTGACACTGGCAGACGGAGTATCTGCCAGCAAAGCGATGGCCAGAGAGAAAACATCTCCTGTTTGTCTCCAAGTCCCTTAACATATTCTTCGTGCTAATTAACCTGCAGATGCCTCCATACTGTGCACATTTTGCAGGGAGGTGGTAGGAGGGTGTGCAGCAGGTGGGAGAGTGGGGCAACCTGAGTGATGGATCTTTAGCATTTAACTGGAGTTTTTTCATTTTCTAATTGTGAATCTACGCCCCTGCACACATTTAAATGTTGGCTATGCAGAATATCTCTTTGCAGTCAGCAGTTTTGCCTAGTCTATGGCTCATCTGTGCTGCTCTACAGTCATTAGATGACATTTAAATCCAAGACTTCTCTGTCTTTAAAAAAGTCTTACTTAGGAGATTTGTTTCCAAAACAAAAATTACCCGATAGAACTAGTAATTTTTCAGGAACCTTTTGGTGTTCCTTCTAGCTCGGTGGGACTTTTCGAAGCTACGCTAAACCTTTTCGGGGGCTGTCTGTGCTGTCGAACACTGATTGGTTGAACACCATTGGGGGCATTCCTAAACTGCATTTTTCAAACACACGACCGCCATTGCGGGGACTTTTGTATTTCTTATTTTTGTGTATTTATTATTACATTACATTAATACAACAAACTTGACAATGGAGAGAAAGAAGAACTTTCGACTTGCAACATTTTTAGTGGGGCTTTTTTAGTGGGGCATCTGTGTGCTGAAGAACGCTGATCAGTGGAACTATTTGCAGTTTTTTTACTCAGCGGTAATCTTTAAACTCTATCTATGCAGTATACCGTTTTTTTCGGACTATAGGTCGCAGTTTTTTTTCATAGTTTGGTCGGGGGGGGGGGGGTGACTTATACTCAGGAGCGACTTATGTGTGAAATTATTAACACATTACTGTAAAATATCAAATAATATTATTTAGCTCATTCACATAAGAGAATAGACGTATAAGATTTCATGGGATTTAGCGATTAGGAGTGATTGTTTGGTAAACGTATAGCATGTTCTATAGCAGGGGTCACCAACCTTTTTGAAACCAAGGGCTACTTCTTGGGTACTGATTAATGCGAAGGGCTACCAGTTAGATATACACTTAAATAAATTGCCAGAAGTAGCCAATTTGCTCAATTTACCTTTAACTCTGTTATTATTAATAATTAATGACATTTATCTTTGTGGAAACACTGATCATCTTAATGATTTCTCACAATAAATATATATAGAAACAGATAAATATCAATATGCAACACTTTATTTTTATATTTTCTCTAAGTGCACATTTTTCAAATTGAACATTTTCAAATGATCACTTCTAAGACAGTCTTGTGAAATCACAATATCCCATTTTAACTAGCCAGCCACTAACATTTTTTAACAAATCATGAATTACTTTGCACCATGTTTGTACAAATAATAACTCATGTAAAATACAAAAGTAAACTCTCAAATGTTTAAATCATGTCACACTTTGAACTGGACACCAAATCTGTTATCTGTTTCTTTGTCAGTTAGTGGGAAGCCTGGCATTGCATGCTGTTAACTAGTGTGTTGTACTCTGGTGTGTAACTTGACACTGCAACTCTGAGTGAGTCTTGCAGATGTGCATCAGTGAGGTGTGTTCTGTGTTTGTTCTTGATGAAGTTCATGTCAGAAAAGGCTGATTCACAAAGATAAGATTTTTCCTCATTGTTTGCGGAACCTTCCTAATCTTTTGGACATATTTTCACAGCAATCTGGCCTTAAGCTTAATTATGATAAATGTCAAATGTTAAGGATCGGAAATCTAAAGGGAACGTCCTTTCGAATGGAATGCAAAGTGCCTGTTTTGTGGACAGATGGACCAGTTAACATACTTGGTGTTGTTGTCCCAGAAAATCTGGAAGATCTAGGCTCAGTAAATTATGATAATCGACTAAGAAAGCTGGACAAAATTATGCAATTATGGAAAGGGAAATCCCTAACCTTGTATGGTAAAATGTCTATTGCCAACTCGTTAATTATTCCTCAATTTATTTATTTGTTTTTGTCATTACCAGCTCCATCACAAAACTTTTTTAAGATTTATGAGCGGAGGGTCTTCGATTTTGTCTGGAACGGCAAACCAGAAAAGATTAAAAGAAAGGTTTTGTACAAAGAGTATGAATATGGGGTCCTGAAACTTCTCAACTTTGAAGCTATGTGTCTGTCTTTAAAAGCATCAATTGTTCCAAAGATGTATTTAAACATTGAGTGGTACACAAATGTCCTGTTGGACAAAAAACATGTACTATATCAAAAGAAATTGTATCCTTTTTTACAAGTGATCCCCTCCCAGAGAGTCTGCTGGGAAACATGGCGGGGTTCATAAAGGAAACAATCCACTCATAGTGGTGTTTTCAATTTTATGTGCCAGAAAAAAGAGACAATATTTTGCAGAAGTTAATATGGATGAACTCTAATATTGTAATAGATGGAAAGCCTTTCTTTTGGAAAAATATGTTTGAAAGAGGAATCATTTTTGTCAATGATATTATCAATGAGAATGGTAAAATTATGAAGTATGATGAATTTAGAGCTATGTATGGTGATGCTTGCTCAAGCTTTTCATTTGATCAACTAACTGGAGTAATTGGGAAAAGATGGAAACAAATAATTAATTATGGAACTACTAAATTATTAGTTTGTAAACCTCTAATAAGAAATTCTAGTTGGCAAAAAGGAACTAAAATAAATAGAAAAATATATAATTTTTATTTAATAAAGAAATCTTTGAAGGCTGCCTCATACAACACAAATGGAAAATGGGGGGACCTTTTTGACTGCCCGTTGCCATGGGATGCCATATTCAAACTAATCTATAAAACCACTATCGATGTGCAAAATCGTTATTTTCAAATTAAAATTATTTATAACTTTTTACCCACAGGGAAAATGTTAAAATTATGGAATATGACAGAGTCAGATGATTGCCGATTTTGTTGTCAGGACCCTGAATCCACCCTGCATTTGTTTTGGTATTGTCATATTGTGTCTTTGTTTTGGGTGGAAGTTGAAAAAATGTGTTTAAGGATTGGTTTGTTTATGAAGCTTAATGTGGTTTCTGTTATTTTAGGAGAGTTTATTGACAATCATGATTTAGTCAATTTAATTATAGTACTCGGTAAAATGTTTATTTTTAAGGCCAAAAACAGATATTCACTTAGTATTACTTTCTTTAAAACATTTATTCAGTATTTTCTAACTTTAGAAAGTTACATGGTTGAAAACGATAATGATGCCAAAAAACATTAAAAAAAAGATGAGAAGTCCTCAAAGGCTTATTTTGAAAGTATAATTATGTTTATAGATTATATGATATCTGTTGTTGTGTTTCCTAATTTGAGTGACCTGGACATAATCTGGACTGTACATAAATGCTTATTTTGAAAATGTAATTTTGTTTATAAATTATATGCAATCTGTTGTGTTCCCTAATTTTTTTCTGTGTACATGAATGAAGGTGAGTGTTTCTGAGTCCGACTTGGACATTATCTGGACTTGGCCTGGTTTAAAAAACCCTTTAAACAAATCTAATTTCATTGACAACCTGGTCTGTTGAAGATAAGGCCCTTTTTTAAAAAATAAAATAAAATAAGATAAATAAATAAAAAACATTTTCTTGGATAAAAAAGAAAGTAAAACAATATAAAAATAATTACATAAAAAATAGTAATTCATGAAAATTTTAGTGGACCAGCAGCCTATACAATCATGTGTGCTTCAGGGACTGTGTCCCTTGCAGATGTGTTGTCTATGTTGTGGGAACCAGAATATTGGTAGCAGAAAGAAATAACCCCTTTTGTGTGAGTGGGTGTGGATGAGTGTGCGTGGGGGAGGTTGTTTGGGTTGATGCACTCATTGAAAGTGTATCTTGTGTTTTTTCTATGTAGATTTATTTTTTTTTTCTTTTTTTTTTTTTAGAACAGGCCCGCAGGCGACTCATCTGGTCCTCACGGGCGACCTGGTGCCCGCGGGCACCGCGTTGGTGACCCCTGTTCTATAGAGTGGTGAGGACGGCGGAAAATATCATCAGGACTCCTCTTCCTCCTATCCAGGAGACCGCAAAAAGCCGCTGCCTGACCAGGGCTCAGAAAATCTGCAAAGACTCCTCCCACCCCCACCAAGGACTGTTTTCACTGCTGGACTCTAGAAAGAGGTTCCGCAGCCTCCGAAGCAGAACCTCCAGGTTCTGTAACAGCTTCTTCCCTCAGGCCGTAAGACTCTTGAACGCATCATAATTAATTTATCCCCTCAACTCCCCCCAAAATGGATTAACTCACTGGAATAAAAAAGACAATGTAACATGCATCCATAAACGTGGACGCATGTGGAAAATTGCAATATATTTATCTGTACAGTAATCTATTTATTTGTTTATATATATATGTATTTATTTTATATATATATTTATATATTATTTATATATATTTATTTATGTATATATGCACCTTATTGCTTTTTTATCCTGCACTACCATGAGCTTATGTAACGAAATGTCGTTCTTATCTGTGCTGTAAAGTTCAAATTTGAATGACAATAAAAAGGAAGTCTAAGTCTAAGTCTAAGTCTAATATGTTATAGTTATTTGAATGACTCTTACCATAATATGTTACGTTAACATACCAGGCACGTTCTCAGTTGGTTATTTATGCGTCATATAACGTACACTTATTCAGCCTGTTGTTCACTATTCTTTATTTATTTTAAATTGCCTTTCAAATGTCTATTCTTGGTGTTGGGTTTCATCAAATAAATTTCCCCCAAAAATGCGACTTATATTCCAGTGCGACTTATATATGTTTTTTTCCTTCTTTATTATGCATTTTCGGCCGATGCGACTTATTCTCCGGAGCGACTTATACTCCGAAAAATACGGTAATGTTATTAATTATTTTTACAAAATTAATTTTGATACGCGAAGCTACGAGAAGTAGGCGGATTCTTTTAAAAGTATTTACAGAGGAGTATGAAGTGGCGACCTCAGGTGCTTACTACTCTGACTTTGTTGGAAAAATGTGGGGAAAAAGGAGTGGAACAAAGGCAAATTACATCAAATATTTACTATTTGCTTTATTACATGTTGTAAAAGTAGTCAGTGACTCTTCATTTGTGTTATTAGCCTCAACCCGAGTGAGCAGAATGCTAATGCTAACAAGCTAACGCTAAACCCGATGTGTTTGTGTTGTCGGCATGAGATAAACACTGACATTTATTATTTATACAAACGTATATTGTTATCTACAGCTGAAATGGACCAAAAGGAACTGCTTGACCCTCATGAATTCATCATTTACCAAGAGGACGACTTTCTGACTGTTGGACATTGCGGACAAAAGACAGATATTTTATTAAACCATTTGGTACACTTTATTTTTTAAGTCATTACGTTTTGTGTGTTATTGCTTTGTTATTAATGTACTTACTTTTTAGTAAAATAACTGTGACCTAATATTTCCCATTTATTCACATTATATCAGTGTAGAAATATACTAAACCAGTCCTCCATACATCATTAGCCTGATTTGTATAAACTACCCTGAACTGTCAACCACACACTTCTACAGGAACCAAAAACATTTAGTGGAAAAGGGCCTATTGTCTCTTTACATTAATGTCTTTTTTGTTTTTAGTGTGACCATATATCTGTTTATTCTTGGACATGTCCACTTTATGCACTTACAATACCCTCAGAATTTTGACATCTTCATCATTTAGGACTTCACCACTCTAATTGATATTTTATTTGTTAGGGATATTGAAGTCTGTGATTATACTTTATTTGAAATTATGTCCTGAACCTAAACACAATTTAACCTTGTTTTTCTTGGACGTCACATAAGGCGTAAGATGACCTAAGATGATAGGAGGGAGACTTTAGGAAGAGGAGGGAAAGTCTACTAAAACAATCAGTGATGTTAGAGATGCAGATGGCAAATCTGGCTGTGACTATTATTGTAGGGCAGTGTAAACAAGTTTGGAGCTGGAGAGTAGAGAATGCAGTGTCAAAGCTGAGGCCTCTTCAATATGAAAGTTTTGATTTTGCAATTCACTCATCATCATCTTTGCAGTCAGAGCGCTTTTATTTCTCCAATGGATTGCTGATGGTAATTGCCTCCATGTTGCATTCAGTGTGTTGTTCATTAGGAGACAATGTTATAAATGGGATCTCTCAAAGCGTATGTTCACATCAGGCTATGCTGCTCGCTCTGCCACCAGGAGTGACATGCACATTGCTCAATCCCTTGCAGGAACAATGCGAAATATGACTGTTTTCTGCAAGAAGGAACAAAAATGGGAAGGTGGCGTATACATTGGCAAATGCGAAGGAAGGAGGGAACACTGAGCAATAGTATCAAGACATGGCAACTTAGTTTGGAATAAAACAAAGTTAAAAAAAATATATATATTTTGCTAAATAATCAAGAAGGAATAGATACAATTAGAAAAAGAGAGAGAGAAGTAGGGGTAGGAAGCAGAGGACGAAGACCCCAATAAGAAGAACCCAGCACTGCACCCATAGGAGAATTAGGCTGTTCAGATGTTTGGTTGGCAGTAAATGCAGACAGACAGATTGTAGCCAATTATATGTGTTGGGAATCATCTCAGAGATAAGCTAATGACAGAGGAGAGAATCAGGCAGATGGCTCCCGTCAGGAAAATCTGAATGCAATAACATCACAGCCAGACTGCGAATGTTAGCAGATGAAGGGAAAAATGGATGTTTCTCATAAATGAAAATATCAACCAAGAAAAGTGAAGAAAGACTGTCCTCTGATACACCTGTTGTTGTTCAACAACCCTCCTAATGATATATTGTAAGCAGTGGCGGGCCGTGCGTTTCCCACCTAGGCCTTCAGTGATGTCCATCTTCAATGATTACCTCTCAAAATACCATCATTGATGTCACCACATGACCATTGCTGGAGAAATACTACACAGAAACACATTTACGCACTACTGGGCACTGTACAAAACGGGTTATTTTCTGGCGCATTTAAAAATCAATAAACCCACATCGGCAATTAAAACATATCTTATGTGGTACTGTCAAAATTAAAATTGCAAAAATCCTTTTAAACTTGAAAAAACAGAAAACTCACATTTCATCGACAGCTGAGCTAGTTTCCGGGGTTGGCCGAGATGGTCCCACAAGATATAGTTTCTCTTTAAATATCCTTCTTGAAAATGGCCTTGCAAATATATGTGTTGTCTTGTCTAGTCATAAAAGATGCAGACGAGGCGTGTTGGCTGAGTTCTTAAAGTTTACTCCATAGCGTGCTCATCAAAAACATCCAGCTGCCGGTATGTCTACATTCAACAACCTAAACGGGGCTACTGCGCATGCTCTTCACTACTGTTGCATGCTGGGTAACGAAGTTCTTATGTTACCTGGCTCATACATCACTATATATCTGCCTAAGCCATCTAGAAGGCCCTACTGACAACCACTCGTGATCTGATTGGTGATTGCAACTGTCTATCACTGTATGTCCTCGTTCACTTAAAGTGCACGGACGCCCGCATTGCCGAATCTGAAGGCTCTGGCAGATTTGGTACGGCATGGCAACATAAGCTAGCTGAATTCTGATTGGATAAAAACTCTATAAACTAAAAACAACAGTACTGGAAAGAGCATTATATGACATGAAGAGAATATGAATACTTTTAGATATTTAGGGAAAGTAAATTGAAAATTACTTGTATCTTTAATTATGATCATGATTTCTGGTTGTTAGGCCAGCAGAGAAGGCCTTGCTGGCCCTGATGCCACACCACTGATTGTAAGTACATTGTCGATTTCACACCTCTGCCCTTCTTAGAACCAACACAGGTGATTCCCAGATGTGCAGTAAGTGAAGGAATATTAGGGCTGGACGATATGGCAAAAACAATCATATCAATTACTTTTTTCATATAATCAGATTTTGATTAATATCACAATTGTTTTTATTGTTATTATTATAGCGGATTGTCCAGTTTAGGATTATACTGAGTACTGCATCCCTACTGTTTACTACTGCAGTATCTTGTAACACACATTTACGCCATGTTTCATGTTTGATGGAGGTAATACATGCTAACCGTTGACAACTGTCATTTTGTTCATAGCTATTATTGTGTTTACTAGAAGTACAACAGTACAGGTACTCACGCTACGGTCCGTACCCGGTTTTAGAGCAACGGTTTTGCTTCTTCAGCATTTTCAGATCAAAAGCTGAAGGAATTCAGATTATTTTTGCTGTGTTTACACTTAACAGTTTGCCATGCAGGAAATTATTTAGTACATAATCAATCTATTGTTTGGGACTGTTGATACTTTTGCTCTGTTAAGTTTAGTTAATAATACTTGCTAGTGCTGCAGTGTTGGCGCTAGGAATTTTCAAAATCAAATCATAAAAATGGAGTCTCACGGTAAATTTTTGGGGTCCCACTTTTTTGTAACTGTTTTGAAAACAAATGATAAATGTATGCATAATCATGTTATATCTCACATTCCATATTTCATGTACATAGTGTATACCCCCCATTTGTTGTAAATATTGTTTTTCAAATCCCCTAACATGTATACTTAGACTTAGACTTCCTTTTTATTGTCATTCAAATTTGAACTTTACAGCACAGATAAGAACGAAATTTCGTTACATAAGCTCATGGTAGTGCAGGATATACTGTGTATATATGTACATAATGTATCATTTTTTTAAACGTAATTTTTTATATACATGTTACAAGTTATATATATTTTATTATTGAATGTATCAAATGTGATGAATATTCAATGGACCACAATGGAAACAAGCCTTTTGGCTTTTTGTGCCATCCATTTGCCTTTTTAAAGCATTACATGGATTCAATTATTTAAGATGTCAAGAAACTTCTCAATCAATCAATACTCAATCAATCTTTGGTACATTTTGTGGGAGTAAATAAAATGTTTTTCCTTTCAAAGTTCTTTTGTTTTCTTTGCTTGTCATCATAAACATTCTGCAGTAAACAAAGTATCATTGGTATACTGAATACAAGACTTTTATTTCAAGTAAACATTTACTAAACAACACTTTCAAATGGCATTTTTTAAATTTGTACTCTTTGGTTACTTGTATACATCATTGCTTCTCACCAGTGCTTTGGCAAACGGCAAGCGGTGACCCAGATTGTGAAGTTTTAAAAACTAAAATTCTGTATCTTTTATTGAATGAAAACACATTACAGAGCAGTTTGAATTTGATACACTGTAAAATAATGTGTACCAACTAGGGCTGTCAAATGATTAAAATATTTAATCCCGATTAATCACATGTTGTTCTTAGTTAACTCAAAATGAATCACGATAATCACATATAGGTATAACTTTTCATCATTAATAAGTGTACCGTAGACAGATCATTTTCAGGGGGGTGGCTTCATATTGCTGCATGACAATTTTGTAACCTTCTCTATTAAATAATAAAATTTAATATTGTGCCTGCTAATCATTCTGTAATTGAGGAGTCAACCAGAACATGTTATAAAATAATTTACACAATATTTCAGCCAGCCAGTAAAATCCTCTCCCCCGCCCTTATATTCCTAAACTGACGTGCTAGCATTTCTTTAGGTGTAAATATCACATAATATCATTAAAAAAGATCTCTGACAAAGCATAATCATAATGTAAGACATTTTTATTTTGTTAATGTCAAGTTCTCCCCAAAATTGTCAAAATACCTGTGACGGTGGGGGCGTGGTTAGGGGAGTGGTCGATATGACGTCATCACATGATTTGCTATGATGCATATATTCTTTAAAAAGGGATGTGAAGATAGATTTTTTTTAAATCTGTTAAGTACAGCATTAGCATTTATATTGTTCTTACACAATATAGTTTTGTTCTATTTTTTAAATTGTTGCTGCTTACTGTGCAATGTACTTTGTTGAGAATTTTTTGGTGTTTTTTTTAGAGATTTCTCCAAAGGGTTGGCAACAAATCTAGTGTCGATTAGAAAATATATAAAAATTGCAATATATACAAATATATACATATATATATATATATATATATATATATATATATATATATATATATATATATATATATATATATATATATATACACATATATATATATATATATATATATATATATATATATATATATATATATATATATATATATATATATATATATATATATATATATATATATATACATGTATATATACAGTCGCGATCAAGAGTTACATTATGTTCATTACATTATGTTCATTACACTTGTAATGAACATAATGTCATGGCTATGGAAGTAAAATTGCCTCACATCAACTTATATTTATCAATATGATATTAATACATATGCATATATTAATAAATATACAAACACAAATACAAATGTGATATACAAATAAATAAATAATTTGTTTAAATAAATGTGTATTTGTAAATATATTTTTGAAATTTGAATATAAATATGCTTGATTTTGTATTTGTATTTGTATTGAATTTGCATATGTGGATTGCTTTTTTGCTTTTGTGTCGATGAGACATTTTTACCACAAACCAGATGCACAAATAAATGTGACCTACACACTCCCCTGAACAACCAGCAGATGGCACTGCAGCCAGAGCGGTCTGGGTCACAGAGTATTATATGCATTACATGCAAAATGCCCGGAGTTCTCTGCACAAAAACAATCCACGTCTTTACAGAGAGAACGCACAACAGGCTTGAGCTAGCTAACGTTAGCGTTGTATTAGCTAATGCTAATTTATCCAGTTAATCTGAAAGACCGTGCTAGTTTCATCTGTCCACAGAACTTTCCTCCAGAAGGTCTTATCTGTGTCCTTGTGATGTCAGATGAAACAAAAATGTAGCTGTTTGGCCACCATACCCAGCAATATGTTTGGAGGAGAAAATGTGAGGCCTTTAATCGCAGGAACACCATTCCCACCGTCAAGCATGGTGGTGGTAGTATTACGCTCTGGGCCTGTTTTGCTGCCAATAGAACTGGTGCTTTAAATGGGACAATGAAAAAGGAGGATTACCTCCAAATTCTTGAGGACAACCTAAAATCATCAGCCCGGAGGTTGGGTCTTGGGCTCAATTGGGTGTTCCAACAGGACGATGACCCCAAACACACGTCAAAAGTGGTAAAGAAATGGCTAAATCAGGATAGAATTAAGGTTTTAGAATGGCCTTCCCAAAGTCCTGACTTAAACGTGCGGACAATGCTGAAGAAACAAGTCCATATCAGAAAACCAACAAATTTAGCTGAACTGCACCAATTTTGTCAAGAGGAGTGGTCAAAAATTCAACCAGAAGCTTGCCAGAAGCTTGTGGATGGCTACCTTAAGCGCCTTATTGCAGTGAAACTTGCCAAGGGACATGTAACCAAATATTAACATTGCTGTATGTATACTTTTGACCCAGCAGATTTGGTCACATTTTCAGTAGACCCATAATAAATTCATAAAAGAACCAAACTTCATGAATGTTTTTTGTGACCAAGTATGTGCTCCAATCACTCTATCACAAACAAATAAGAGTTGTATAATTTATGGGAAACTCAAGACAGCCATGACATTATGTTCTTTACAAGTGTATGTAAACTTTTTGATCGCGACTGTATATATATATATATATATATATATATATATATATATATATATATATATATATATATATATATATATATATATATATTGTTTGCTTACTTATACTAAAAGAAAAGTTGTCTCGTATGTTCACTATTTTATTTAAGAACAAATATGTTCTTGGATTGCAATAAGAAACATATGTTTAATGTACCGTAAGATTTGTTGTTAAAATAAAGCCAATGATGCCATTTTTTGTGGTACCCTTTATTTAGAAAAGTATCGAAATACATTTTGGTACTGGTACCGGTACCAAAATACTGGTATCGGAACAACCCTTATATACAGTATGTATATATACAAACATTGTTGATGCAGGGGTAGATTTTGCTTTGGTTTTTGGATGAGACCAGGGATCTTGGCCTTGAAAAGTTTGATGACCACTGGCTTAAAGTATTATCCAAGCTCTGCATTTAAATGGTTCAATGAAAAATCTACCTTGTTTATTGTCACTGTTCTGCTTGAAAGGAATGCTACAATACTACAGAAAGTTCTTACACTACTTACTGCAAACAGAAACATTACTGTATCCTCCTCGACACAATGTTCAATCTTCCTCATTGTGTGACCATCTCTTATCTCCCTTCACAGTGTCATTCCTACATTTACTTGGCAGTTTCTGTCAAACACTCCCCGCATTTGAGACGCGAGTGATCGTCCTCAACCCATGTGGGCCTGCTGTATTCCCCTGAGTAGCAGCTAGACAGATCAGAAATGACTCATCTAGTTCCAGCTGTCTGCTCCAACAGCACTGACAATCTCTGAAGGTTCACTTACAACTCAGCCGACTGTCCATTGTCTGTGGTGAAGGGCTCACAGCAAGGCCTCAGATCAGCTGTCAATACAGCAAAGCCAGTAACTGATTGACGGCGACATGGTGCTGTGGACAGATCATGTCCAATCTAGTAGAATTTATGATTTATGGGGCCAGGGATGGTCTCCTGCTGGCCCCACTTTGTACTGGACTCTCACTATTATGTTAGATCCACTATGGACTGGACTTTCACAATATTATGCTAGATCCACTCGACGTCCATTGCATCCGGTCTCCCCTAGAGGGGGGGGGGGGGGGGGGGGGGTCATCCACATCTGCGGTCCTCTCCAAGGTTTCTCATAGTCATTCACATTGACATCCCACTGGGTTGTGAGTTTTTCCTTGCCCTTATGTGGGCTCTGAACCGAGGATGTTGTGGCTTGTGCAGCCCTTTGAGACACTTGATTTAGGGCTATATAAATGAACATTGATTGATTGATATTTTCTTTACATATAGCCTTTTTTGCCAATAAGCTCTATTGCTCCTTTGGATTACATGGTGGCGATGTTTGCATCCCGAGACACAATGTATGTGACTTTGAATGGCAAATCTGCTTTATATATACATGAACCGGAAAAGTGTGTTCCAAAAAGTGCTAACAAGAACACACTCTCCTCAGTCAATAAATAATAATAATAATAACAAATAATTCATTTTATTTATGGGCACCTTTCTCAGCAATCAAGGTCACCTTACAACAGATAAAAGATCAATCAGTCATGTTACAAACAATTAAAAAACATATATATACTGTACATAAAAAAAACCAGTGCAAATAAGAAGGGACATGGAGGCAACTGATTAGTAATGAGTAAACTAGTTTAAAAAGATACATTTTCAGGCGAGATTTGAAGGTGGCAATGAAAGAGTTTCAAATGTCCAGTGGCAGAGAGAGTTCCAGAGGTGACTAAATGCCCTTGACCCCATGGTAACCAGGCGTGTAGGAGGGAGGATGAGCTGGATGGAGGAAGAAGACCTGAGGGAACGGGAGGGTGTCTTGATATGAAGGAGATCAGTGAGATGCGGAGGGGCAAGATTGTTGATGGCCTTAAATGTGAGGAGAAGGATCTAGTAGTGGATGCAATATTTAATGGGGAGCCAATGGAGTTGCTTAAGGACAGGTTTTATGTGACTAATGGAGGAGGTTCTAGTAATGACACGGGCAGCGGAGTTTTGAACCAGTTGTAGTTTATGGATGGACTTGTCAGCACTCAACATCGAGGGTTGGAATTGAGGGTTAAATCACCAAAATGATTCCCGAGCGCGGCCATCACTGCTGCTCACTGCTCCCCTCACCTCCCAGGGGGTGAACAAGGGGATGTTCAAATGCAGAGAGTAATATCACCACACCTAGTGTGTGTGTGACTATCAGTGGTACTTTAACTTTAACTTTAAACCAAAGAGTAGAGAGTTACAGTAGTCCAAACGGGATGTGACCAGGGTGTGAACCAGAATTTCAGCAATGCTGAGGGAGAGAGATTGGCGTGGACGAGAGATATTGCGTAGCTGGAAGTATGCTGACCTAGTGACATTATTTATATGGGACTTGTATGATAAGGTGCTATCCAGGATGACAACCAGACTCTTGACCTGGGGAGAGGGGGAAACTGATTAATTGTCAACGGAGATGGAAAAGTCATTTATTTTAGAGAGGGTGGAATTTGTACCAATAAGGAGGAGGTGGGTTTTATTACTAATTAGTTTGAGAAATTTATGGAAGAATCAGCATCTGATTTCCTGAAGGCAATCGGAGAGGGAGGAGGGAGGAGGGAGGGAGAGACATGGTGGGTTTGGTGGACAGGTAGAGTTGGGTGTCATCTGCATAGCAATGAAATTGAATATTATATTTAAGGAAAAATTGGCCAAGAGGGAGGAGGTAGATGATAAACAGGAAGGGTCCGAGGACAGAACCTTGGGGTACACCAGAAGAGAGGGGGGAAGAATGAGATCTGAATGTTTTGAGTTGGACAAACTGAGTACGGCCAGAGAGATACTATTTAAACCAGTCCAGGGGTTATAATAAAGCAATGCACATCGTAGATAAGATAAGAATGTTTAAACCTCTTTAAAATACTTGAAATTCAAAATTGTAACAAAAACTCTCATTACCATATATTTTGGTGTTGTAGCAGTTAGTGCATCTGCCTTGCAGTCAGGACCATGGTTTAGGGCTCAATTAATTTGATGAGAAAAAAACTTCTAATTTATATTCCGTTGTAACTAATACAAAATTATAAAATCCGAACAGCATACAGTGTGACGGCAAACTGCAAGAGTTTTTTTTTAATGTTTTATTTTTACCAATGCACATACACTATATTGCCAAAAGTATTTGACCACCTGCCTTTACTCACATATGAACTTGAAGTGCCATCCCATGGAATTGTCCAAAATGTTTTGGTATCCTGGAGCATTCAAAGTTCCTTTCACTGGAAATAAGGGGCCAAGCCCAACTCCTGAAAAACCAACCCCCCGCCATAATTCCTCCGCCACCAAATTTCACACTCGACACGATGCAGTCCGAAATGTAGCGTTCTCCTGGCAACCTCCAAACCCAGACTGGTCCATCAGATTGCCAGATGGAAAAGCGTGATTCATCACTCCAGAGAATGCGTCTCCACTGCTCTAGAGTCCAGTGGTGACGTGCTTTACACCACTGCATCCCACGCTTTGCATTGGACTTGGTGATGTATGGCTTAGAGGCAGCTGCCCGGCCATGGAAACCCATTCCATGAAGCTCTCTGCGTACTGTATGTGGGCTAATTGGAAGGTCACATGAAGTTTGGAGCTCTGTAGCAACTGACTGCGCAGAAAGTCTTTGCACTATGCTGACCCCTCTCTGTCAGTTTACGTGGCCTACCACTTGGTGGCTGACTTGCTGTGGTTCCCAAACTCTTTACTTTTTTAAAAATAAAGTTGACTTTGGAATATTTAGGAGCAAGGAAATTTCACGACTGGATTTGTTGCACAGGCGGCGTCCTATGACAGTTCCATGCTGGAAATCACTGAGCTTCTGATAGCGGCCCATTCTTTCAAAAATGTTTGTAGAAACAGTCTCCATGCCTAAGTGATTGATTTTATACACCGGGCCAAGTGATTAGGACACCTGATTCTCATCATTTGGATGGGTGGCCAAATACTTTTGGCAATATAGTGTATGTTGAGAGTAAATGAAGCGTACGGCAAGCAAAAAAAAAAAGTCAACTATATTTAGGCTGTCAAATGAGTTTTATCCGATTACTTGATTAATCAAACAAACTAATCAATAGATTACGTGATTACTAAAATGATCGATAGCTGCAGTCCTAACAGCAGTGGCATCAAAGATGCGACCCGCGGGCCGGATCATGCCCACGAACAAGTTTAATCTGGCCCGCAAGATGAGTCTGCTAAGTTTTCAAATTGACCTTTAATTTTAAAATAAAAAAACTGATGTTGTAAATGTGTCCACTGGATGTTGCAATAGCAATTCTGTTAGGCAAGCAAATTGTTTATACCGGGGCGAGCAAGTATACCAAGCAAGAGGTAAAGCGACTCCCCCCCTCAACCCAACGTAAAACAAACAGCAGTATAATAAGAATTGGTAACCCCACTTAAAATACTACATGAGCAGTGTTCGCAATAGCGATGTATATAATAACAGCGTTAGTAGTGCCGTTAATTTTACTAGTAACGAATAATCTAATTAATTACTTTTAGGTCCATTACAACGCTGTTAGCGATAGCTTGATGTAACGTGGCACGCTACTTTTGATGTGATTTTATGTCAGCAACAAGACAGCGCCATAAGCGCAGCCAGTTAAATGCAGGAAATATCTTTTTACTAGTGAAAGCAACGAGCAGCACCGCACTAAAATGAACTTCATATCAAACAGAAAGAGGCACCATCACACTGACAAAGCAGACAACAACATACGCACACGTAGACGATGGGAGTATCGAACAACAAATCAATGATCGAAGTGACAAACTTGCCATCCAAAATGTTTGTTGACAAGAAGATATGACAGCCATCGAAGCACATTCACTCTCTGTATTAACCGGAGGTAACACAAAAGTACAAAAAGATTCAGAAGAGCTGGTGTCAAAGCCGACCAAGTGCGCTGCTAACTGCTAAAGCTAAAAAAACACAGCTCAGTTGAAACCCTCGATGACAGGCTCCACCTTTTAAAAGCACAGACTCTGCACAGTGCTTTTATATGCATATGGCAGACATTTAAAGTTGTTTTTTTATAAGTAAGGTATAAATTACTTTCCCTATTAATTAAATTACATTTATTAAAGAGTGATTCCGTTAGTAATTTAATTACTTTTTCGGTAAAGTAACAAGTAACTATAATGAATTACTTTTCAAAAGTAATTTTCAGAACCCTGTGCATGAGACACTGCACATTCATATAGTTATGTGAAAATTATTGTCTTCTGTGCAAATTTAAAGTAACTGAACAGTGTGATTTACTGCAATACTGTCAGTCTTTTAAGGTTTTATTGTTGGTTTGTTGAAATTGTTCACACATTGCACAGCTTTTATTGTTCCTTCAATACATGGTGATGCCTAGAAGGCATGGAGTAACTCAACCCTCTTGAATAGTTTCTACCTCAGTTTGTATGGTTTGCTGTGTTAGCACAGGATTAATATGTGGAAATGACGAATGAGGTAGTTGATACACAGAACAGTTTTTATTTATGCGTTTTGTTCATTCCTAGATGAGCTGTGACTTAAAGTGTAATTGCTTTGTAGATACACTGAGCTTAAGTCTAAGTTCATTGTGTTTTTGAAACTGCACCAGTTTTTCCTCAGAATTTTCATCTAACTTGAAGTGTTTTGTCTAGAGGATTATTTGTGATGTACATTTTCAGAATGTGCTTGTTCTGTTTTAGGCCACAGTAAAACAAATAAAACAATCTGAAGTTGTCACAGTTGTATTTTTAAGTTATTATGCCATGATTGACCATTCAGCTCACGTAAAAGGGATAGGATAAATAGATTCTGCTTCTTCCTACTCCTTTTCGTACATGTTGAAATGTGAAACTGTAAACATATTATGCACTTCATTGTGACTGTATGTGACCCTGGACAAGTCGCCACCTCTTCACAGGGCCAACACAGATAGACAGACAACATTCACAGTCACATTCACACACTAGGGCACATTTAGTGTTGCCAATCAACCTATCCCCAGGTGCATGTCTTTGGAATTGGGAGGAAGCCGGAGTTCCCGGAGGGAACCCACGCAGTCACGGGGAGAACATGCAAACTCCACACAGAAAGATCCCGAGCCCGGGATTGAACAAAGGACCTTCGTATTGTGAGGTACAAGCCCCTGTTTCACCGTGCTGCCCTGATCCTGATCGGTATCAACTTAATAAAACCCCGATCGAAATACCCCTGGTACAGAGCAGTGTGTAAAACACAAAGTTGATCAAAATGGACCTACAGTACTTTGGGATTCATGGCAAGATAATCATGGGCATGGAAAGCCAAACTTGGCAAGCTTTAAATCAGATTTTTAAGTATTTTCGATACATAGAATAAAACATCCAAACTCTGAATATAATGTAAACATTTATTTGTATCCGATTCTTGAAATTATAAAACCCAGCACTGCAATTCAGTTCAGGTGACACCAATATTCCAAGTATGATGTCTCCACCACAATATATGTCCAGTAATGCTGTAAACAGCATGCACAAAATGGATTAGATCAGGTAAATGTGCTCACTGTGTTCCTTTTTAAAAGTACGACTGAACCAGACCAAGCTTGGATTTCACCTCAACCCAACCAATCCAAATGATTTGTATGCGAAACATCAATCATATTGGTTTTTTGATCATATAAGTGTTTTTGTCAGCAAATCATTGGTTAGTTTTGAGTCTGATTTACATTTATATTCAGCATTATTAATGTTATATGATTGACACTGTATATGAGTTTGTGTGCTGGTGTTCCTACATCAAGCCTGAAATGACAAAGGACGGTAAAAGACCCAAGATATGATAAAAAATCAATTTAAATGCAACCACCATCACATAATCATGCTCAATATTCCCCTCCAGCAAAACAGCCTGGGATATTTTGTGCTCTCTGAGACAGTAAAGGTGCTGAGGGAGCAAATATAAAATTCATTCACACACCAATCACACCGTTATTTGACTCAACCTGTTTGATAATGCTCACACTGTGGCATATTCTGTGATTTTGCCTGCTGATTAAGATTTTGTACAACCTCAGCCACAATCGAGGAAAAATATGGATTAGATATACATGTATCGTACAATGGAAATAAGTGTACAGTAATGTGTATATAAACATGTATTTTCTTCTGCCACAGGGTAAAATCATTCTGCATATTTTTTTTTATAAATGGGCGTATTGTTATTCAAGTATGGGATTCATTTTAAAGTATTTCACTCTGGAAGAAGATGGGTTGAATTTTATTTAAATTAAGTCAAGATCAATCAATCAATCACAATTTATTCATCGCATTTTTGTAAAATCTTTTCATTTTCTCAAAAACCTGGTTTGCCTAATGTACATTTTAATTCGGTTTGTGCTTACCGACCTCAGAGCAATTGTATTTGTACATAGTGTAATGATAAGTGTGACCAGTAGATGGCAGTCACACATAAAAGATATGTGAGGACTGCAGGTTGACTGACACCTGTTCAATAAATGATCAGAATCAGAATAGTTTGTATTGCCATTGTTTGAGAACGGGTTCACAAACTAGGATTTTGTCTTGGTGCAATTGTGCAACATAAAACACATATAACACAGAATAGAATAACATGAGTTGTAACTGGCCCTGCGATGAGGTGGCGACTTGTCCAGGGTGTACCCCGCCTTCCGCCCCATTGTAGCTGAGATAGGCTCCAGCGCCCCCCGCGACCCAGAAGAGAATAAGCGGTAGAAAATGGATGGATGGATGGAGTTGTAACTGAGCTATCAGATCTTGTTATTGTTCATGTGCCTGATGGCCGAGGGGAAAAAACTGTTCAGGTGGCAGGAGGTGTGGGTCTGGATGAACCGTAGTCTCCTGCCTGAGGGGATAGGGGAGAATAGTTTGTGTCCAGGGTGAGAAGAGTCAGCTGTGATCCGACCCACACGCCTCCTGGTCCTGGAGGAGAACAGGTCCTGGAGGGGTGGGAGTTTGCAGCCAATAAGCTTCTCAGCAGCACGTACGATGCGCTGCAGTCGATGCTTGTCCCGGACTGTGGCACCGGGGAACCACTAGGTGATGGAGGATTTGAGGATGGACTCGATGTTGGCTGAGTAGAACTGCACCAGCATCTCGGTCGGCACCTTAAGTTTCCTCAGCTGCTGCAGGAAGTACATCCTCTGCTGGGCCTTCTTAATGAGGGAGCTGATGGTCGGCTCCCACTTGAGGTCCTGGGTGATGGTGGTGCCCAAGAAACGGATGGAGTCCACAATCAATTAATCAATCAATCAATGTTTATTTATATAGCCCTAAATCACAAGTGTCTCAAAGGGCTGCACAAGCCACAACGACATCCTCGGTACAGAGCCCACATACGGGCAAGGAAAAACTCACCCCAGTGGGACGTCGATGTGAATGACTAAGAGAAATCTTGGAAAGGACCGCATATGTGGGTAACCCCCCCCCCCCCTCTAGGGGAGACCGAAAGCAATGGATGTCGAGTGGGTCTGACATAATGTTGTGAAAGTCCAGTCCACAGTGGATCCAACACATCAGCGAGAGTCCAGTCCATAGTGGGGCCAGCAGGAAACCGTCCCGAGCGGAGACGGGTCAGCAGCGCAGAGATGTCCCCAAGCGATGCACAGGCTAGCGGTCCACCCGGGGTCCCGACTCTGGACAGCCAGCACTTCATCCATGGCCACCGGACCTGTGCAACTCCCCCTCCCCAAGGGAGAGGGGAGCAGAGGAGAGAAGAAAAGAAAAGAAACGGCAGATCAACTGGTCTAAAAAGGGGGTCTATTTAAAGACTAGAGTATACAAATGAGTTTTAAGATGGGACTTAAATGCTTCTACTGAGGTAGCATCTCTAACTGTTACCGGGAGGGCATTCCAGAGTACTGGAGCCCGAATAGAAAACGCTCTATAGCCCGCAGCCTTTTTTTGGGCTCTGGGAATCACTAATAAGCCGGAGTTCTTTGAACGCAGATTTCTTGCCGGGACATATGGTACAATACAATCGGCAAGATAGGCTGGAGCTAGACCGTGTAGTATTTTATACGTAAGTAGTAAAACTTTAAAGTCACATCTTAAGTGCACAGGAAGCCAGTGCAGGTGAGCCAGTGCAGGCGTAATACGATGGCGTTCTCTGTGGAGCGGTTAGGGCGATAAGCAAACTGGTATGGGTCGAATGTGGGGGGAAGCCTGGAGACAATATATTCCTTTACCAGCCTCTTGAAGCACTTCATTATGATGGGGGTGAGTGCAACGGGGCGGTAATCATTGAGGGAGAAGATTGTGGGTTTTTTTGGCACTGGAATGATTGTGGCCGTCTTAAAACATGATGATGCCACTGCCTGGGTCAGCGAGATGTTGAAGATGTCTGTGAGAACCCCAGCCAGCTGGTCTGCACATCCCTTAAGCACTTTGCCCGGAATGTCATCAGGTCCTGGTGCTTTCCGGGGGTTCACTCTCCTCAGGGTTTTCCGGACATCCGCTATATCCAGGTTGAGCGGCTGCTCATCAGGGCGAGGGATTGATTTTCTCGCCGGAGTGGTGCTAAAAGCCTCAAACCTTCCAAAGTAGTTGTTAAGGTCATCTAGGAAGCTGATACTGTTGTCACAGGGACAGGGGCAGCTTTATAGTCTGTGATGACCTGTATGCCCTGCCACATTCGTCTAGTGTTTGTAGGGTTCTCGAAGAAGTCCTGCACTTTCTGACTGTGAGCACGCTTTGCAACCTTAATGGCACGGTTCAGGTTAGCTCTGGCTGATTTTAATGCCACCATGTCGCCAGACTTGAAAGTCTTGTTCCGAGCCTTCAGCATTGCACGTACCTCACTGTTCATCCAGGGTTTCTCGTTGGCCCGTGTGGGGATGTTCTTGATCCCACTGACATCCTCCATGCACTTCTGAATGTATGCGGACACAGACTCTGCATACTCCTCCACACATGTGTGGTGATTTTCGGTGGCGGTTGCTTTGAACATGTCCCAGTCTGTGGTTTCGAAGCAGTCTTGTTATGCTGACATTGCTCCCTCTGGCCAGATCCTCACCTGCTTCACTGTAGCTTGCTTCCTGATCAGCAGGGGCTTGTATGCAGGAATTAGCCTCACAGATAGATGGTCTGAGGAGCCGAGGTGGGGGCGTGGTGCAGCTTTATACGCCTGTTTAGTATTACTATACACCAAGTCCAATCTGCTTCCACCCCTGGTTGCAAAATTCACATATTGATGGAAATGAGGGAAAACTGTTTTCATGTTAGCTTGATTAAAATCCCCTGCCACGATGAAAACTATTGATTATTGATCAGGCATATAAAAACAAATAAAAAATAGCAACCATGGTGACATGCCAAACTTCTATTAGACTTGCTCTTTTTTCACTCATTCGCTCCTCATCTGTTTCACCGTCACAAGCTCCGGAACGACCCATTAATAGTTTTTTGTCAATTACTGTGTTTTCGTTATAGTGAAAAGCCATATCAGAAATCAAAATCAACATTTGTTTAATTGTCCGGCCCTACTATCAGGACGCAAACAGATGGTCATAGGGGGATCTTCTTCCATGAGGACAAGTCGGCAACGCAGGGGCGTCACCAGCTGTGCATAGAGTGGTCCACCCTTGGTCATGTCTTGGAACAGCTAGCGCGTCTTCCATACTGGTAGCGCTCCAGAAATGACCTGTGACCACCTGGTTTCCTCTACATGCAGGAGATTGGAGAAAACGGCACGTCAACCGTTCAAAACAGAATCAACCCAAAAACTAGAGTATATAAATGAGTGTTAAGTTTGGACTTGAATGCTTCTATTGAGGTATAATCTCTAACTATTGCCGGTGGGGCATTCCAAATAGAAAATGCTCTAAAACCTGCAGACTTTTTTTGGGCTCTGGGAATCACTAATAAGCCGGTGTTCTTGGAACGCATATTTCAGGACAGAACTTACGGCACAATACAATCACCAAGATAATCAATCAATAAATCATATTCAATCAATACATAATCATACTCATAAACAACCAGCTAGACTGTTTAGTATTTTGCATAGATATCATTCACAGCTTGGTGTTAAATGTTGATTTAGAAAAAATGTGAATGTATTATTAGACAAATTAACATTATCACATGAACACACACAGTATCAAAAATTAGTACCGTTGAGTCGCGGTATCGATTTGGCAGGTACTGGAAAAAAAAAAAAGTACGCTATCAGCTCAAATGTTTTTCAATGTCACCTGTATGACATTGCGTGTCATTGAAAAGTGGAGTCAAAATGACTTGAACAGGTGAAATTACTAATATTTTCCATTGTATAAGGAAGGGGTCGGCAACCTTTACCACTCAAAGAGCCATTTTGGCAAGTTTCACAAATTAAAGAAAATAATGGGAGCCACAAAATTTTTTTTTAAATTTAAAATGAAAAACACTGCATACAGAGCTTAAATTGCTTTGTGCTATGTTAACCAGGGGTCTCAGACACACGCACCGGCACGCACTTTAATATGGAAATTTGATGTTAGTGCGGCCCGCGAGTTTTGAATGAATGGCGCTTGATAGCGTCATACTTGCCAACCCTCTCATTATTTACGGGAGACTCCCGAATATCAGGGGGTGATGGCACTGCTTTTGGCGCCCTCTGCAGCCTGCTCAAACAGTGTACCTGCTCGACCACATGTAGAATGCGTCTTCAGCTTGCTTACGTAAGTGACAGCAAGGCGTACTAGGTCAGCAGCCACACAGCGTACACTGACGGTAGCCGTATAAAACAACTTTAACACTGTTACGTTACAAATATGCGCCACACTTTGAACCCACACCAAAAAAGAATGACAAACACATTTCTGGAAAACATCTGCACTGTAACACAACATAAACACAACACAACAAATACCCAGAATCCCATGCAGCACTAACTCTTCCGCTCAACCGACGCACGGAGGGGGGGGGGGGGGGTTGGTGGTAGCGGGGGTGTTAAATCTAGACCGGAAGAGTTAGGGCTGCATGGGATTCTGGGTATTGGTTGTGTTGTGTTTATGTTGTGTTACGGTGGGATGTTCTCCAGAAATGTGTTTTTCATTCTTTTTTGGTGTGGGTTCACAGTGTGGCGCATATTTATAACGTAACAGTGTTAAAGTTGTTTTATACGGCTACCGTCAGTGTAAGCTGTGTGGCTGATGACTAAGTATGCTTTGCTGTCTCCTACTTGTGCAAGTAGAAGCTACATACAACATGTGGCCGGGCTGGCACGCTGTTTGTAAATGCTATAGAGGACAATTACTGCAGTGCAACTAGGGCACGCCCTTAATTTAGTAATTAGTGTGAAAATAGGATTATATTTGCCCTGGGAGTTATCTAGGAGAGGTACTGAGATCCATAAGTCTCCTGGGAAAATCGGGGGGGTCGGCAAGTATGCAGCTGAGCCGCATCAGAGTGGTCAAAGAGCCGCATGCGGCTCCGGAGCCGCGGGTTGTGGACCCCTGGTATAAGGTAACCACTATGAGTTGCTGTAACATGAAAAGTAAACACATGTCCTATGCATACAAACACACAAAGGAGGTACATGAGTATGTGAGCGATGCAAAGGTCAATCCACTGATAAATGATCACTCTGAAAACATTCTCTGCCATGTGCATGCATATAAATACACCGCTGAAAAAGATTTGCATTGTGTTCCCACGCACACAGACAAGACAGAGATAGACTGCTGACCTTGAGGGTTTTTTCCCTTAAGAACATTGACATCGATCCCGTGGTGGAGGGGTCAGTCTACAGGTGTATGGGGGATTAGTCTGAAAGTCATGACAAACCCAGTGTTAGTAGTTGTATGTGAATGTGTAAAAAAAAAAAAAAAAGATTCCAGTCATTTTTTCTGCTCATTTAAAAACAACATTGAAAGCTTTGCGCCTTTGTGGCACAAGGATTTACGAAAAACTAAGAAGCACCGATGTTTGTGTTTCAGAAGCTGGAAAGGATAACAAAATTAATGATCCACAACCATTAACTGTCTTCTTTTATTTGAGGTACAAACTGAAGCACTGTATCATCTAAATGTTGGGTCAAATTGCACAATTACTTCAGGATTTACAATATGCGTCTTGATGTTCCATCAATCGAATTTCTACATTGGAAGGGAAGTTGTATTCTATTCAAACTGACTTGGAGCAACAAGTGTAGGGTACACCCTGGATTTGCCGCCAGTCAATGGGTCAGGCAATGTCATAATTCTCCTGGTTCACTTTGAGAAAAGGTGATGTCATGAGACATCATGATGACATACTATAGCTGCCACAGCAATCACAATCTTGCTTACACACCCCAAGGTACAAACACAAACCTGATCATGGTTTACTGTTACAAACTGTTGCACGATGCGCATCAAAAATAGTAGTGACTACAATGTATATCCAATGATTTATGATAACAAGACCTTTGGACCCGGTGTGATATTTCACCTTGATAGTTCACAAAGTGCGAAAGATGCATTCCGAAAGCACATGTAATTTTTGGCCCCTTAGTTTCAGGAGCTGTAACATACCCGGAGGCTAACACTTTTAAATACCTCACTGCCACGGAGCAACCTTCGCCTCAGCTCAAATCTGCCTATTTTATTTTAGCCGAGGGTGAGAAATCTCAGCCTGTGATTTAGCAAAGGGGCACACAGGTGCAAGTTCCTTCGCTTATTCCCAATTATGGTTTAATGAGACAGATTGAGGTCAGAGGCAGAGAGCAAGGCTGAAGGAACTGGCTATCAGAAGAAATTATTTGCTAGTATGAGACTGGGGGAGTGAGGAATAGCAGGCACATTGGAAGTCCCAGCACGCCACCCTGAGAGAGTGCATGGATTTTTCCCCGGGCTGCCCTCTCCCACTCTCATAGACACAGACAGAAGAAAGGGGCTGAGTCTATGCCAGAAGCCTATAAAGGCTCCAGTGATCCTGTGTGGGGAACTCGAACCTAGCAACCAAGGAGAGAAAGTGAAGCAGCCAGCTCCATTCTCTCAGGTCCACTTTAAGACAGTGTTTCAGGAGAATATTATTCCGTATGATAACTCCTCCACAACAATGAATCATTTCAGACAGGCCTGGCTTTAATGCTTTTAAGTCAGTGAGTCGAGTCAATGATACTGAGACAAGGGAGGCGACAGCCTGCCTGAGACTGACAGCCCGGAGGCTAGCTGAGAGAGGTGTCACTGGCATTCTGTCTGAAAAGCTGGCTGTTGTCTCGCCTTGTTTGCTCACTCGCTCTTTTCACTGTGGCTTGCTGTGGACAGGACAGAGGAAAGCCTCGTTCTTAACACAAATCCTATTAAAACAGGCGGTAGACTAGCTTCTGATGTCAGCAAAGATAATCCTTTTTAATGGATTTCTAATTGTAAAATGCATTAAAAATCAAACCTTGACACTCACTTGCATGTTGTCAACAAGTTTTAGACACAATCTCAACACACATGAACACGCACACACACACACACGGACAAACTAACCTGGTTTATGTCTGCCTTTTTCCACACATCTGCTTTTAACATATTACTGTCTTTAGAAACACAGACACAGTTACTGACATCCAGGAGAAGTGTGGGGTTTTTAAGAGGGCGACTGCGATAGTGGATTTTGCCCGGCATCAGTTCCTCTCCTGCTATACACTGTGTGCTGGTACCTATCCAATGAAATGTGTTCCCTGCACCCACCCATATCTAAAATAAAACTTTTAGGACCGTGTTCAAGCACCCTAAACCGGCCGTCGTATGGGGTTTTGGAGGGGTGAGCGACAGGCATTGTGACGCACAAAAATGAAATGTGAAGAAATGTGTTCTGATGGCAAAAACGACAGAGGAAAACAGTTGTGTACCAAAAAATTATACACAAAGTGCAGCCCCCAGGCAAAAACTCCCTTGTGTGGCTGACGAGCACCAACTCAACAGGTGCAATGCCAAGATCCTTTTTTGGGGCCAAGCATAAATCGAGCCTGACCCAAGACAAACGGTCAACCCATTTGCCGTCTGAGAGCGCAGCACCTCACGCTGCTTTAAGCTACTTGTGAAAACATTCTCCTAAGCCGTTAGCTTGGGGGTGGTCGGCCATAGTGCGGTGCACTTGCACAACCAATGACTGCCCAATGATGAACAGAACTCCAAAAAAATCTGAGATTCCCTGTCCGAGGTTATATCAGACAGCGTGCCAAAACACACAATCCAGGCTGACAGAAAAGCATGGGCAAAGTCCGCAGATGTTGTGGAGGACAGTGAAACCGCCTCCGGCCATATGTTGTTCCGTAAGTTTTTAAAACCCTGCGACTGAGGAAGGGGAACAACCGGGTCCATATGCACAAAGTCAAACCGCCTGACCGGAATTGGAAAAGTGCGAGAATTGCCTTAGTGTGCTGGTGGACCTTGACAAGCTGACTGTGCTGGTCCTTCTCACACTGTTTACCGGACACTGAAAGGAGCTATCCAAATAAATGTTACTTACTCTTATTCATCATTGCTGTTTACATTCTCCCTGATGCAGGCACAAAAGCAGTCCTGGATACTCTATCACTGCATCAACGATCTGCAGAGCACCTATCCTGAGGTAGTTTTCATTGTTGCTGGGAACTTCAAACAGGCCAAAATGAGGAAGGTTTTTCCTCATTTTTACAAACATGTGGACTTTGCAACCAGCGACCACAACATACTGGATCATGCATACACAAACATCAAAGCAACATTTAAAGCATATAGACCTCCGCTCAACAGAAGATGGCCCTCCTTAAAGCTGGCGAGTGTGGCCAAAGGGTGCCATGACAGCACTGCAGAGCTACCTCGAATGCACTGACTGGTCCGTGTTCAGAAGGCTGCCACCAAGGACCCAGAATTGGTGACATTGAGGAGTATGCTGTGACTGTATCAGGGTACATTCAGAAATGCACAGAAGATGTCTGTGCAACAAAACATCACATTGAGGACAAATGAGAAACCATGGATGACGACGGAGGTGCGAGCCCTGCTGAGAGCAAGAAACTCTGCTTTCAAATATGGAGATATAGCTACTCTCAGATCTGCAAGAACCATGCTGAACCGAGCATCAAACTTGCTAAAAGGGCCCATGGACCCAAAATCCAAGACCATTATGCTGACGATACAATTATTTATTGCTCTGGATCATCTGTTGAATAGGCTGTTAATTTCCTACAGAAAGCTTTTGTTGCTGTGTAGAATCCCTTGATTGACTTAAAAGTGGTTCTCAATGCTGACAAGACAAAACTTATGCTGTTTTCCAAACATAGGAAGGTTCCTCAAACTCCCCCAGTAGGGTCCACTCTTGAAGGGAATATCATAGAAGTGATGCATGAATATAAATACCTTGGTGTTTTAATTGATGACTCTCTCACTTTTAAACCTTTTATTCATAAACTGGTGAAGAAACTAAAACTTAACTTGGGGTTTTCCTTCTGTAATAAGAGATGTTCTTCTTTTGGTGTAAAAAGCGCCTTATCTTGCTACTCGTTCCTGTCGTCAGATGGTCGACTCTGTTTACCATGCTTCTTTGAGGTTCATTACAAACTGTAGATTAATGACACAGCACTGTGATTTATACTCTCGGGTGGAATGGCCTTCTCTGTCCACTAGGAGACTGTGTCATTGGTACACTTTTATTTACAAGGCTCTTCTGGGACTATTGCCCGATTACATCTGTACATTGATTACACAGAGAAGTTCAGACTTTTATGCTCTGAGATCCAACGATCAGCTGTTGCTCTCTGTCCCTTTTGCTCGCACTGAGCTGGGGAAAAGCTTTTGTCTATGCAGCTCCTTGTGCTTGGAACATGTTACAAAGAGACTGGAAGCTGACTGAATATTTATCCTTAAATGCTTTTAAATCTAAACTGAGAGCATTTGAACTGTTTTACTTGATGTCCATCCTGTCATTTTAAGGTATAATGTGAATGTAATTGTATGTGTAACTTTGCTGCCTCTTGGCCAGGACTCCCTTGAAAAAGACGTTTTTAATCTCAATGAGATTGTTTTCATGGTTAAATTAAAAAATTAAGAAACATTTCAGGAACATAGAAACAGCAGGAGACTTTGGCAGGGAATTAAATCTGTCACAGACTATGAGATCACTGCCCAATCCAGTGATGAGGACATCGACTTCCGGAATCAGATCAATAATTATTTGGGACGGTTTGAGGCACTCAACAATACACCTGTGGTGAAGACCACTTCACGACATAAGGAACAGGCGCTGTGTCTTGACCCAGCTGAGGTCCGACAAATCCTAAAGAGGCTCAATCCAGGTAAAGCTGCCAGTCCCAACCAGAGACCAGGCTGTGTACTCAAGGAGTGTGCAGTTGTTCTTACAGACATATTCAACATCTGCCAGCGTCAAGCTTGTGCTATACTGCTACAAAGCCGCAGCAATCATCCCAGTTCCTAAAATACCTACAGTAACAACTTTGAATGAATATCGCCCAGTAGATCTTATAACCATAATCATGAAGTGCTTTGAAAGGCTGGTCAAAGGTCAGCAGTGCCCCAGCTTCTACCCAACCGCCATCATCTTTTGAACACTTGTAAGAACTCCAGACTTTATACTTCAACATTTCTTATCTACCTCTGGTTTGTTCACTTGTATTCATCTCTAAGAAATGTTGCACATACCCTGTTTGCACATATTTTGCACTAACATACAGTATTTGTATATTGATACTGAATTCACTGACCTGTTTTTTTGTTTGTTTTCATCCTATTTTCATTTTATTTCATTATTATTGTCTTTATTTTTTTCATTCTGTTGTTTATCCAACTGTTTTTGTTGAGGCAAAGAGGAGGTGGTCTGCGACACCACCTGTCTCCCATATACAACACTGTCCTTTCAACCATTCCTAAAATACTCAATTTAGCCTCCAATAAATAACAGGAGTTAGAAACATTCTGGTCAGACCAACTTGTCATCTACCAGCTTGACCGATGCCCCAACGCCTGGGTGCAGGAGTGAGTGGATTTATCAAAAACCTGGCAGGCCAGTGGAAACATTGCAGAGCAGAGTGGGACCACCATCTTGCATCACTGCCTCCTCGAACTTGAGGGCGGTACCAACGGTTTTAAGGGTGCAGATGTTAGGGTCGTCGAGCTGGTCAGCGGCCATCCGTGAAAAATGAATTCCAATCTGCACTGGACACTTAAGTGCGTGTGAGAGACAGTTGGCCACAAAGTTAGATTTGCCAGCCAAATGCTAAATGTCTGTCGTGAACTCAGTCTGTCAGGCTGCCAAGTGACGCTGCTGATAGGCCAAACAAGGCTCAGTACCTTTTAACATGGCAAAAGTGGTCGACATAAGCAGTGAAATTGAGGCCCTCCAGCATGCAAATGGCTCGTCGCAAGATACAGTGCCAGCGTTATACTTCTGGTTCTTATCTCGTAGTTTACAACTGAAGAACGCAAAGGACTGCCACACATTCGCCACCCGCCGTTTGACTACTGCACCCACGGCAAAATCAAAAGCATCCATAGTCAAGGCCACGGGAGCTGTGGAAACGGGGTGGTAAAGGAAGGCAGCGACTGTGAGGGCGGACTCAGCCTGTTGAACATTTCTTGTTGCCAGGTGACTAATTAGCCGCACCTGCTTTCTATTTATTGATTAGCGTTCTCACCTGGTTCTGCCCCTAATCACTCCCCTTTATTTTCTGGAGTTTTCCCTGCCTTAGTTGCTGCTCCACTGTGTGCTATACACAACGGTTTGTTTGTTGGTTTTGTTGTTATTTTCCTGCTACCTATGTTTTCACTTTGCTAATCTTCATACTACGCCAAACTAGCATCAGTCTATGTTACGTTGCCTTGTGTATTGAAGTAAATAATTTTCTTACCTGTACACTGCCTGAGGTCCCCCGCATATTTGGGGTCACAAACACTTCACAAAAAGCCAGCATACGGCAAATAAATTCAGCGTTGTTAAGTCAGACCAATGAAATTGCCGAACAGGTCCTGGTGGACTAATGAAATTAATCACTTTAAATCAAAAGCGCTAACCCTCATCAAGACATGACAAAATGCACACGACGCAGCCCCAAAGCCGAAGGAAATGGACTCGGCCATCAAAAAAAGGTAACTGCCGCAGCACGTAACAGAAATCTATCACTACCCACAGGCCCCGGAAGGCTATGATCCCATTTGCCGAAAAAGAAGTCACAAACCCAGATGCAACCCGCCTCGAGACGACAATAAAAGCGTAAACAAGGCCAAGAAATGTGTAAATGTGTGGTGAAAGAATGATGGGTTCTAAGTTCTCTGTGAAGTGCTTTGAGTGTCTAGAAAAGCTCTACATAGGTCAAATCCATTAATAATATTATTATTAATAGACGTGTTTACCCAAAATATGCACAAAATACAATTAGTCCCAAAATTAAGTGTGTGTAGCTTATATTTACATGCGTTATATAGTCCAGAAAATTCGATACTGTAGACTAGTCGTGTTCAGTGTGGGTCATCTTACCTTAAAAAAGTAATTTGTTAAAGTTACAAGTTACTTCTCACAAAAAGTAATTGAGTTAGTAACTCAGTTACCCTATTTTAAGAGTAACTAGTTACTCAGCAAATTAACTGAGTTGTTATATTTGATTTCGTTATTTTATACGCTTTTATGTTCAATAACATCTTTTATGTCAAAAATATTTATATTCACTGATCGAAGAATAAAAAAACTGTATACAGTATTTTAGAACCTTTGGCATTTATCTGAACTCAATAGATTGCAGCATGCCGTACGATCTGCATACAAAATAAAAAGATGTAAACAATGTTCCTTAAAGCAACATTAAATATTGAAAGTACAAAACACAATACTGTACCAAAAATGTAAACTTAGGTGAAAAGACACAAAGAGCATATGGCCTTTAAGTAGTGCAATTCTCTGCACCTGTGTACCAAAATACAGCCTTAAAGAACTTTATATAAAACTGTAACCAAAGTTTTGTAAATAAATAACATACATTAAAGGAAGTAAGTAAAACTTTTAAAAACGTTCCTGAATGACATTCTGCATATAGAGTAAGTTGCATTTTTTTCAAGGCAGGCATATAAGAGGAAATGTGAACGGGGCAACACCTGTTCCATCATGCTGAATAATTTTTTTCTATGCTAATACAGAAGTAACATTGCTTCTTTTTCATTGAATTTGGTTGTTAGCTACAGTACATGTCCAACTCCAACCTGGAGAAGTGGACTGCACTTTGCCAACTATATATCCTTCATCCACATTTTAATTTATCTTAACTTAATGGCATATTTCTTAAATTGAATATAACCTTAAGTAAGACGTCATACAAACTAGTCAATATTTACAAATAACTGAAAATTACAGTAATCTTATGAATAATACAAAAATATTCTTCTTAAACTAGTTTATCATCAGGTCAGCTGCGCGTATTTACACAGAGAAATGTAAAAAGTATACAGTCGTGGTCAAAAGTTGACATACACTTGTAAAGAACATAATGTCATGGCTGTCTTGAGTTTCCAATAATTTCTACACCTCTTATTTTTTTTGTGATAGAGTGATTGGAGCACATGCAAAAAACAAAAAACATGCATGAAGTTTGGTTGTTTTATGAATTTATTATGGGTCAAAAGTATACATATAGCAATGTTAATATTTGGTTACATGTCCCTTGGCAAGTTTCACTGCCATCCACAAGCTTCTAGCAAGCTTCTGGTTGAATTTTTGACCACTCCTCTTGACAAAATTGGTGCAGTTCAGCTAAATGTGTTTTTTTCTGACATGGACTTGTTTCTTCAGCATTGTCCACACGTTTAAGTCAGGACTTTGGGAAGACCATTCTAAAACCTTGATTCTAGCCTGATTTAGCCATTCCTTTACTACTTTTGACGTGTGTTTGGGGTCATTGTCCTGTTGGAACACCCAACTGCGCCCAAGACCCAACCTCCGGGCTGATGATTTTAGTTTGTCTTGAAAAATCATTGTCCCATTTACTCTCTGTAAAGCACCAGTTCCATTGGCAGCAAAAAAGGCCCAGAGCATAATACTACCACCACCATGCTTGACGGTAAGCGTGGTGTTCCTGGGATTAAAGGCCAAACATATTGCTGGGTATTGTGGCCAAACAGCTCAATTTTTGTTTCATCTGACCACATAACTTTCCTCCAGAAGGTCTTATCTTTGTCCATGTGATGTCAGATGAAACAAAAATTTAGCTGTTTAGCCACAATACCCAGCAATATGTTTGGACAATGACCCCAAACACACGTCAAAAGTGGTAAAGGAATGGCTAAATCAGGCTAGAATTAAGGTTTTAGAATGGCCTTCCCAAAGTCCTGACTTAAATGTGTGGACAATGCTGAAGAAACAAGTCCATGTCAGAAAACCAACAAATTTATCTGAACTGCACCAATTTTGTCAAGAGGAGTGGTCAAAATTTCAACCAGAAGCTTGTGGATGGCTACCAAAAGAAACTTGCCAAGGGACATGTAACCAAATATTATTATTGCTGTATGTATACTTTTGACCCAGCACATTTTTAGTAGAACCATAATAAATTCCTAAAAGAACCAAACTTCATGATTGTTGAAGTATGTGCTCCAATCACTCTATTACAAAAAAATAAGAGTTGTAGAAATTATTGGAAACTCAAGACAGCCGTGACATTATGTTCTTCACAAGTGTATGTAAACTTTTGACCACGACTATATTTATGCTCCGCCTCTGGCTAAGCAGGAGTGTATGTGTGTTCTGAAACAGAGTTACGATGCATGCCTTCATCATCTTTTGTTTATGAGTGCTGTAAAAGCAGCAAATACACATAGCTAACTTACAGTTGCGTAGATGTCACAATCGATGGCTCGCCTGCTGGTGGCATCATATAGCGTCAAAAATAAAAGGGGTCATCTTCACTCTTCACATATTACGACATGGAACATGTACAATGTTTGTTTGTCTAACCTTGAACGGGTTTGCGGTGAAAATTGAATTTTGTTGTACTTGTGCAATTACAATAAAGAGCATACCATACCATACCAATCCACACAATTTTAACTTCCTCATCTGACAAGGAATAGCATCTGATTGGCTCTACTTCGTCTCCAACCCCCAGCAGTCGCTATTTTCACGCTATTAAAAAACTGATTGGATATATTCCGAACTTGTCCCACCCATCTAGAAGATGACATTAAATGTGATTGGATTTTGTTTAAGTTAACATTTTCATTGACACTGGTTGGGGAGGGGTGTGTGTCTCGGGGTGCACTCGGACTCACAGAGCACTGACAGCCGAGGGACAGAGATGAGGGAAGGTGATATTGGATTGTATCCCTTTTTCAGCAAATTTCTCTGCTACTGCTGATAATTTTGTCATCATTCTCACCCTTGCTCTCTGATGTGTGGCTGAAACCTGACACTCTGCGCTTCATACAACCAAACTGTAGTAACGTACCACTTCATATTCTCAGTAGCGTTGCAACTATGGGAACAGTAATTAGATTAGTCGTTACTGAAAAACAAAACGCCGTTAGTAACGCCATTATACTCTAACGACGTTATTACCAACACTGCTTGTGTTTGGGATTAAAATCTTCTGAATAGGCCTACCCAAAAAATGTAAATTCAAATTGTGAGTTGTTACATATTAGCTACAACTATTTTAGCTTGCTTTGAACACACTAAAAAGTTACATTGTGTTTTTACTTGCACAATTAATTGTACGTGTCTCAAAATAAGTAGCAAGAAGCATATTTCAGCAAGTCCTGGTAATTTTTTAAATTTCTGTTTAAATGTTGGCATGTTACTGTTTTAGATTATATTTGATAGATCAATTGCATACAGTAGCTAAAAGATTATTGTGTACAGACAATTGTAGTTTTTTTAGTCATCTCATTCAAAAAACTATATTGTCCGCACACAATAATATTTTACCTATAGATTAGATTTTTAGACTTGTTATTGCCAAAACATCGTACATAGTCACAATAAAGTAATCCCAGCACAGCACATAGACAAAAAAAAAAACACAGATAGATAAACCTTGTTATTTACATTATCATTTATGAATTGCTCAAAATGTGCATGTAATACTGTACTGTTACCAACTTTCGAGCAAATAAATTAAACGTCGTGTATGACATTCTGACAATACAATTGCATTTGTGTTTTTTTAAAGTCAATCAAAATTTTGTAAGTAATTATAACTGTGATAAATCATGATTAATATCAATTCAAAAGCTTGATTCATTTGTTTAAATTGTAAAACAAGTTTAACCTTGAAATGGGAACTGCACTTTTCAGGAGAATTTTGCCCATCATTCACACTCCTTATGTGAGACAAGAACACACATGGCTTTCCCTTTTCCATGCATTCTAAAATCTGCCAGTGAGAGGTTGATAACAATGAAAGTAATGAGATTAATCTATTCTGACACCAAATCCCTCTAAAAACCACTGTTATTGTGGGAGTTATTTTTCTGGCTTTGTGACACATTGCCTTGCTCAAAGAGAGGTAAGCTAGCTAGTACTGCAGTTATGATGAGCTGAGTTTGTCAAAATGATTGATCGATTAAAAAATAATGGCTCACACCTGTATAGTAGAAGGCTGTGGCCATAAACCGAGAAGTTGGTCGACTTTGAACTTCAACTTAGGCCATGTCTACACTAAGTCGTTTAACCCCTTAAACGAATAGTTATTTAGCCTAAGCCCTGTTTCAGCCACACTAAACCATCGTTTAAGGTCCTCCTCCTTGGACAAATTTGTACACGGGTAAGTCAGCCGTGTATTTCTTGAATCTCCGGCACTTGGCTTTGTATGGACTCATTGATCGTTTACAAAGTGAGTTCGGAGAGAAAGTGACGGCAGAAAGACTGCGCCCACACAGGAAGTGACATCAGAAAAAGAACGCGCCACAGCCAGCTTCATAACAAAGATGGAGGCGGATCATCCAGACATGCCCGTGTTTCTCCTTCTTGTACATGTACTGATGCTTTTGGAAATCACAAATCAATACCTTAAGAGAAGGCAACGAGCGATTACAGCTATTTCGGATACAACAACTTCTCAGACGGCAAGAGAACTTTCCAATGTCCGGGTCAGCTGTGATTCTATTTACCGAAAAACGTTGTCCCTTCTTCCCGTGGATGTGATACAGGCAGTGTGTGACTACAAACTACAAATATTGCTTTATGAATGTGACTGAAATGGCCAGGCAGCGTGTGTTATGCCCGCATATTTGCTAACTTCGCCATTAGCGTGCAGCTGAAAGATGGAACCATCCCCTCGTGTCCCAAACTGCTGGAAGATGAAGATCCAGTCCCTGTTTTTCTTTTGGGTGACCAAGCTTATCCCCTGACGCCAAATCTCACGAAAGAATACCCTAAGCTTATCCCCTGACGCCATATCTCACGAAAGAATACCCTAACGGCGGAGTCAACCCACAACATATATATATATATATATATATATATATATATATATATATATATATATATCAGCACCCCCCGCGACCCCGAAGGGAATAAGCGGTAGAAAATGGATGGATGGATATATATATATATATATATATATATATATATATATATATATATATATATATATATATATATATATATATATATATATATATATATATATGTGTATATATATATATATATATATATATATATATATATATATATATATATAATTGTTGTAAAATGTTCTTTATCGCATTGTGTACTTTCTCATGTTGCTTAAAGATTTGATTCATGTATGATGGCTCAGGTGTGATTCACTACAATAGGGCCCCACAGCACACTGGATTCTAGTTCATTGAAATACCACAACACTGGATATTGTTCAAAGGAGATACATTTTAGTTTAAAAACTTGCACACAAAACACAGCAAACGAATGTAAAATGCACAGCAAACTCTTTTAAATAACTTCACAGTGAAGTAAAGTAATCTACTGGAGAGCTCGGAGCAGATGGACGCTCAGGTGGATTTATTTTTATTTTTTATTTTTTCCACCCTTGCTTTCTAGGTCGCGTTGCGCCGGCGGATGGAGGGGGGGCGGGAGTCTTAAACAGTGGCATTGTTGTGTGTGGACACGGATAGAAGGTTAGGTGTGATTTACCCTGGATAACCTTATCCGGCTTAATGTAAACGGGGCTTAGACCCAAAGACATTGTGAGTAAGATGCGGCAAGATGCTTGACGCAAGAATTGCTGAAAGGTATAAACATCCCATCAGTCGGCATCCCAATGAGCAAAAATTGTTAGTCGCTGTTTTATTACATTAGTATTTTGTTTTTTCTGTTTAGCACATAGCACTACTGCTACATGATGCTTAGTTTTTCACTATAGATGGATCTGCTTAGCACCCAACTTCTAGAACTTGTAGCTTATGTTCATATTCAGGATCAAAAAGATAAGGTTCTGGATCATCATTTGTCCCAAAGTAGTCGTCGTTCGCTCTCATAAAGTCTGCCATGATTTGTTGTAGTTGTTTTTTGTTGATGGAAATAGCAGTCTATGTGCTCTGTCAAATCAATGCGCCAGTAATGTTTAGGCTGACCGAAATACTGTAAATATTATGTGGTATTATAAATGTGCTTATACTTATAGCATGTAGATAAAACATTGTTGGAGGTTTTTGGATGGTTATTAGAACATAATATAATAAAGTTATATTGTCATTATTACAGTGAACAGTTTCAAAGAACAACAAAATTGGAGCAGATCCCCTAAGGTGCATACACAATAATATAGTAATATAAATAGTAAAAAAGATAAAAAAGAATATATATATCTATATATATGTATATATCCACACACATGCACATATCCATACATATGCATATATATACACATACACATACATATATACACATACAAACAGTACATATACATACACATATTTATATGGACATATATAAACACATACACATATATACATATATACATACACATATACATACATACATATATACATACATATATACATATATATACATACACATTTACACATATATACACACATATATATACACCATACTTGCCAACCCTCCCGAATTTTCTGGGAGACTCCCAAATTTCAGTGTCTCTCCCGAAAATCTCCCGGGACAACCATTCTCCCGAATTTCTCCCGATATCCAGCCGGACAACTATATTGGGGGCATGCCTTAAAGGCAATGCCTTTAGCGTCCTCTCTCACCTGAAAAGGAGACTATTATATATGTCTCCGTTATCCATAGGTTTATCTATAACCCATAAAGAAGGCAGGCACGGAGCTATTTATCAGCGTGTGTTCTCTTTTAAGCCCTATCTTATGAACTTTGTATTTGTCTGTAAATAACAAACATGATGCTGGTGAAAGCTTACCTGAGTTAGTGTCAATATGTGTGCATTGGCTAGGATGGCTTAACAAGAACAGATGGACATGTGACACACGAGGCAGTGCAGCATCCAGCACAATAGCTTCATTTAGCTCTGTGAGCCGCTCAGTAATACGACGGGTCAGGACCTGAGTGGAAGTGAACCGTCACACACTGCTAGCACCCTCATCTGTGATGAAAGGCATTGTCAACAATCCTCTTTACTGCCGAGCTAATCCTTGTCACTAATACATGGCTGTTCATCTCGTCTCTATTCCTTCTCTCCTTGCTTACTCCTAGTTCACCCTCTCTATTTTCATTCGGCATACCTGCTGCATTTTACCTTCTCATCTCTTCTCCTCACCGTTGTCATAAATAATTTCTTTATTCTTCATCCCTGGCACACTTCTTTATCATCCGCTCTTTACGTTCTCTTGCATTTAATTCATTCTTTTTACAGTCTTTTACTTTCTATAGATTTTGTGGTTTTATTAGTCCTTGTAACTTCTCCTTTCTGCTCCTCTGGGACTTCCTTGGCAGAAACATTGATACAAACCCAAAAGCAACAGAACAATATGAGTATTGAAGGGGGGTGGAATTATATGAGACAGTATAGCCTCTGGTTGTTTTGAAGCTATCGATGTCCAGTTTACTTTATTGCGCCAATACACGTTGCTCTCCTGAATGCAACTGAGACAAGCCGGATAAAATTATTAAAACACACCATTCTACTGTAGATCAGGCATAATGTTTGCCCGGATGAATGATGAGTGATTTTTTTTAGGATGTGCAAAAATTGGTGCTCTTTTAGAAATGATATGGCAACTCAACTATCAAATTCTGCCTATCCTATTTTCCGGTCTATAAGGGGCATTTAAAATTATTTTTAATTCTCAAAACTCGACAATGCGCCTTATAACCCGATGTAAGGAATACGTTTGGTTGAGCTTACTCACCTCGTAGTTATTTTATTTGGCACATGGTGTAATGATAGGTGCGACCAGTAGATGGCAATCAAACATAAGAGATACATGTAGACTGCAATATGATTGCAGTATGTCTCAAGTAAACAACAACAACATTTTAAATGTTCCATTGAAAATATAGAACATTACACACGGCGCTTTAGTACGACTTTGGTAAACTATGAAGCTGCACCGCTTGAAGGACTGTCGCGCATTAAACATACAAGTATTATTATGGTGTGTGTATAAGGTCAGATATATTATCTGGCGTTTTGTTGCAAAATATTATGCAAAAGCAACTTTTCTTACCTTCTTGTACCTGCTGATCTGCATTTGGGATCTGTAGAAGTCCTGAGAAATTGCGCGCTTCCGCAAAATGGCGCATCCGGAAGCGACTGTCAGAAAGCGGCTTGAAGATGGTCTGTAAAACATAATCTATGCAACATTTTGACCAAAGAACCACCATTACATGTTATGTAGACCACAAGGAAGTGTTTTCAATTTAGAAAAAAATTAAAAATAATATAACTTCTTAAATGAGCCCTATAATCCGGTGCACCTAATATATGGAAAAAGATAAAAAATAGACCATTCATCGGCAGTGCGCCTTATAATCCAGTGCACCCTATGATTCGGAAAATACAGTACCTTAAAGCAGACAAACTGCACTTAATTACACTAATAAATTGATATGCTTTAATGACGCAAAATGATTGTCCAAGTGGGTTCGGATTATTCCCATTTAGCCAAGTACGTAACATTACCTTGCTATCATTCAGGGAAGGTATGGTGTAGTGGGTAGAGCGGCCGTGCCAGAAACCTGAGGGTTGCCGGTTCGCTCCCCGCCTCTGGACATCCAAATCGCTGCCGTTGTGTCCTTGGGCAGGACACTTCACCCTTGCCCCCGGTGCCGCTCACACTGGTGAATGAATGATAGGTGGTGGTCGGAGGGGCGCAAACTGGCAGCCTCGCTTCGGTCAGTCTACCCCAGGGCCTGGCTACAAATGTAGCTTACCACCACCAGGTGTGAATGAATGATGGGTTCCCACTTCTCTGTGAGCGCTTTGAGTATCTAACAATAGAAAAGTGCGATATATAATCTAATCCATTATTATTATTATTATCATTCATTTTCTTTGTACACAACTTCAGTGATACAGTGGAACCTCGGTTTTGATTAGTTCGTGAACAGGGTCTTTAAAGGGGATCTGAACATCTTTTGGAAGTTTCCCTATCATTCACAATCATTATGAGAGACAAAAACACAGATGTATTTGTTTAATGCATTCTAACTCATAAATAAAAGTCTGCTTACAATGGAGTCAATTGGAAATCCTCTATTCCACCCATATTGCCTTCTAAATAAACAACCAAAAAGCGGCAACAATTCTCTATTTACATTTCGTGACCTGAATTTGAACCAGGTATTAGTGATATTGTTATTATAAGCACTAATGTAGATAACTATTTTTAGCGGCGCATTGTCACAGAGTGCTAACTGGCTTTTTGCTGCTATATTAACGTCATGAGCTGGTGAACTGCTTTCTCGCCTTAAAATTTGTGGAAGTTTATTCTAAATCATAAATAAGGCCTCTCACCCTGATAATCCGTCAAGTTGGTCAACTCTGCAATTTAGACCCGGAAATGGCGAGAAAGACATGAAAAGACGGTTGGTTCTACCACCCTTTTTTCTTTGCGATCATCTAATGGGAATATATGAACATCGGAGCAGTGAGAGCAGACATTATACAATACGTGATGTTTAATCATGTTTGTTGGCTCGTATAATGTCTGCAGTGAGTAGTAATCAGTGATGTTGTTGAAAAAACGTAGTGATATGTTTGTGAAATGAATGCGTCGTATGCTTAAAATGTGCAAAATACGTAAATATTTAAGGTTTATAAATGTGCCTGTTAGTACATTACATACATACTTACATCATGTATATAAAACCTTGATGTAAGTGTTTGGATGTTGTTTAAGCGCTTTATAGGCAGAGTAGAGCAACTCCCATTGGCTCCAGTGTAAATTGACTTTGGATCGCATTTAGTTACTATTTAAATTGCATTAAAAAAAGAAAAATATATGTGTGCTTGTCTTACATAAGGATTGTGCAAAATTCCCCCCAAAAAGTGCAGTTCTCCTTAAAATAGAAACGTTAATATACAAATTTGAATTTGAATAATTGGTTCCAACCTCGACAAAAGTTAAAGTACCAATGATTGTCACACACACACTAGGTGTGGTGAAATTTGTCCTCTGCATTTGACCCATCCCCTTCTTCACCCACTGGGAGGTGAGGGTAGCAGTGGGCAGCAGCGGTGCCGCGCCCGGGAATAATTTTTAGTGATGTAACCCCCAATTCCAACCCTTGATGCTGAGTGCAAAGCAGGGAGGTAATGGGTCCCATTTTTATAGTCTTTGGTATGACTCGGCCGGGGTTTGAACTCACAACCTACCGATCTCAGGGCGGACACTCTAACCACTAGGCCACTGAGTAGGTCCATTTCTTACTAAAATGTGTACGTATTGAACACAATATAAAGCACATTACACTACTGTTCATCATACACAACAAAGAATAAACTAACTAACTGAATTGGCCTTCTATGCAGCCGACCTGTCACACACTGTCACTAGCCCTGTGGTGCACTCACCAGTTGGAATCACAAAACTCCTTAACTTTAATGGCCTGGTTGTGACAGTAATTAGGAATAAACAATAAAATCCACTTTACTTTGTTGGTAAATATTTTTGGTGTGCAGCGGAAGAGTGAGGGTGAAGGCATGAGGCGGTGTCGACAACGCTGTAAAAACATTCTGAAACGTTTCAAACCACACATTGCTTGTCCATTGCGTGCTTTGGACTCACATTGACCTCGCAGGATAACAATTAAAAAGCACACAACTAACACACTAGCACAGTCGATAACAACAGCACTGCTCTGCTGACTGAATGAGCACCAGAGGTCGATCAGCCTGCTAAAATGGGTGTGCTGCCGGGCACAGAATGGCTGCACTGCGTACACAAATCAAGGTTCGGACAACAAAGCATATTTTATCCGGTCTCTGGTTAGTAAATCAAAATGTTTGTTAACTCTGTCCTTATGGTTCATCAAAGTTTTTCAAATTATATTTATTAAAACCTTCTAACACTGAAACTGTCGCCATTGACAAGGCAGAGTTGGGGTTCGAATACAAAGTAACAAGCCTGTGTGATGAAGAGGGGCAGAGAAGCAAGATTTATATGATGAGATTATATATAGAAAATATATTTTATCATTTATACACTTTGTTTTGTTGTGTTGTTAGTCACATTTTTCAGTGTTTTTTCTGAAAGGAGGTCGTCCAGGAGGTAAATAATACACAGCTGATTCAAGGAGGGAGTACAGCATTAAAAGGGTAGTAAAGATTGTTAGCTATTTCACTGTTTTAAGGTTCACTTTCTCATTTGTTACTTCACTAAAATTAACATTTCAACTTTATCATCACCAGTGTTGGGTTAGTTACTGAAAACCAGTAACTAGTTACAATTACTAGTTACTTTATTTCAAAAGTAACTCAGTTACAAACTCAGTTACTTACACCAAAAAGTAATGCGTTACTGTGAAAAGTAACTATTTAGTTACTTCTTTTTCCCCCCCTTTTTTTAAGGCTCCCATTAATGCCCTTTTAGCCTTCATTTCAGTACTGTTATTGCACTGGAGAATAATACAATCTGTTGATCAACTTGACATGTATTTGCATCACTGAACTCAGAAAGCAATGTGGTCTACATACAACACACAAAGACAAAGATATGTTTCAAAGGGCCAATTTATTTCAGGCCAGAAAAAATTGACAAAACTATTTTAAATAGCTGCAACATAATGGCACTTTAACTTTAACTCTAAGTAGATAGGATCTTTGATCCAAGACACAACTTACATTTAACTAAAATACTAAAAGAAAAGTATTGAGAATGTCTCCATGTTAAAAAACTCGACTTCTGGCTTCGCCATGATGTCTTGTTAGTTGTTATGAGAGTAGCGTATGTGTGTGTGTGTGTGTGGCCCTTTAAGATATGACATGAGGAGAGGTGAGTGACGTCAGTGAGTGAGTGGGCGAGAGAGGTGAGGGAGCGGCGACAGTGAGTGCGTGTAGGTGCTCTAGCTTGGTGGATGGCTGCGTGCAATAAAGTCACAAAGTTGCAACAAACCGCCGGGCTCGTCATTCACCCTCAGCTGTAAAGACCCTCTTCCGGGTAAAGTGAAGGTTGTTAGACCCGAAGTACGGCTCTGGAGGAACGTCTCCCCTGCGGGGAGGCGTGCTTTCTGTGGGTGGGGGAAAGCACGCCTCTTCTTTTCCACCGGAGCGCTCCAATAAAACACACTCAGATCTTCAGTTTCTAGCCGATACTACATACAAATAACATAAGTGTTTTGAGTTCAGAGCTCTATCATAGAATCAATTAAACTTGTAAGTTGACAAACTACTGTACCTGTAAAATTAAATTATGTTTTGAATTGGTCTGCCATTTTATCCTGGTGTAATTACACCAGGGTTGTAATTTTTAGCGCTTCCATATGGAATCTACTGGGAGATATACATTTGAACTATATGCCACTTTTTATTAGAAATGGCAACAGTGGAGGATACATGTGCATGTACGAGCCAGTCTGCCCCACAACAATAGGATAGAGTAAAAGAAGGAGCTTTTTGACCACAGCGTCGAATTCGCACAAAGATCTTCAGGTACATTTCTACCATATATAGAGATATCCGCCGAAGTCACAAGACAGACAACGTTATAGGACAGAGCAAATTCCAAACGGCTCATTTGGAGGAAGTATGAAGGAAGGCAAGATTATTTCATAAGTACGTCTGGAATGCCTCCCCGGTTCGATTACAGATTTTCTGGACCTATGGGAAACCCGAATACACAAAAGCAGGTGCCATCAGGTAAGAAAAGTTGGTTTTGCATAATTGCATAATGACTTGAAATTTTCTCTCACAGCTCAATGTGCTCTATAAAACACCCAATGTAACTGTAAACTGCTTAGCCAAATAACCAAAAATATGGTATGCACTTTTAGAGGACTAACAAGCACAGCATTTGAGTATGATTGGTTGAAAAACATCACTGCTATCAACCAAAACATTTTTGCAGTAACTGATTGCTCATAAGTTATTGATCATGTGCCCAATTTACAGTCTATACAGTCATGGGGAAAAAATGAGGACACTCCGCAGAATAGATTGCTAGATACACAACATTAACCAAACAAGACATTATACCACGGGTGGGCAAACTTTGTGGCTCTGGGGCCACATTGGCTTTTGAAATATGACAGACGGGCCGGGCGAACACATGATGCATTTCAAAGCATTCATATCTGTTGGAACTAGGAGTAAACTTCCCAAACATGGGCTATATATCATATCAGAACCTCAACGAAACAAAAATATTGTATTACAGGGTTAACACCTACATTCTCTTTCAGTTGGAGCAGTGTTGATCACCCTTTTTTGCCAATGCGTCAAAGTCTAGTATCAATTTTGTTGTGGCAATTCTCAAAACAAATATTTGCCTAATTTTGTTCTAATATTTGGCAGGCCGGATATAAAAGACCAATGGGTTGGATGCGGCCCCCGGGCGGTAGTTTGCCCATCCATGCATTATACAGTATTTATTACCCCAGCTTTAGCCTAACATTTACACACATCCTTAGGAGGCATGGGACATCCTCAGGACTTTTGTCTGTTGTTTATGTCTATGTTTGTTAGTTGGCTGTGGGCTGAGAAAATGTAGAAAAGGGCATTGCACATCTTAATTAAAAGGTCCCTTCTTAAGTCTAATTGCCCAAAAGTACATGAGCTCTTTGAATGCTGGCCATTTAAATGGCATGGCATTTGAGCAGTTTTGGTATCCCAGCTTTGCTTGAAGTAATTTCTGTAGTTTGATCCCAGCCCTGAATACCCAAGCGCCATGGGTATGAAAGACTTGCCTGCCATTTTCTAAGTACTCGCATTTTTACTCTCAGGATTTTATCAATCTCAGTAGGGTATGAATCATACTATATTCCATTGCCAGCATATAAAGTAGTCAGATGTAGAAACACCTGGGTAAGTAAACATTTTAATATTCCTTTCACACGTTATTAATCCACTCTGAGAGAAAAGTTGTGTTGAACACTAACAGTACATAGCAATATTTTCATAGCACTGCACATGGATTGTTGCCGTGTACTATGGAAGAATTGCATATGTTTTATTAGTGACCTTTGATTGATTGATTGATTGAGACTTTTATTAGTAGGTTGCACAGTGAAGTACATATTCCGTACAATTGACCACTAAATGGTAACACCCGAATAAGTTTTTCAACTTGTTTAAGTCGGGGTCCACTTAAATTGATTCATGATACAGATATATACTATCATATATACTATCATCATAATACAGTCATCACATAAGATAATCACATTGAATTATTTACATTATTTACAATCAGGGGTGTGGAGGGGGGGGGGGGGGTATGGACATCAAATAGTGGACATAGAGAGAGAGAGAGAGAGAGAGAGAGAGAGAGAGAGAGAGAGAGAGAGAGAGAGAGAGAGAGAGAGAGAGAGAGAGAGAGATCAGAAAGCATAAGAAAAAGAAAAAGTATCTGCATTTGATTGTTTACATTTGATTATTAGCAATCCGGGGAGGTGTTACTTTAGGGTTGTAACTGCCTGGAGGTGAACTTTTATTGCGGTTTTGAAGGAGGATAGAGATGCCCTTTCTTTTATACCTGTTGGGAGCGCATTCCACATTGATGTGGCATAGAAAGAGAATGAGTTAAGACCTTTGTTAGTTCGGAATCTGGGTTTAACGTGGTTAGTGGAGCACCCCCTGGTGTTGTGGTTATGGCGGTCATTTACGTTAAGGAAGTAGTTTGACATGTGCTTCGGTATCAGGGAGGTGTAGCGGATTTTATAGACTAGGCTCAGTGCAAGTTGTTTAACTCTGTCCTCCACCTTGAGCCAGCCCACTTTAGAGAAGTGGGTAGGAGTGAGGTGGGATCTGGGGTGGAGGTCTAGAAGTAACCTGACTAGCTTGTTCTGAGATGTTTGGAGTTTAGATTTGAGGGTTTTGGAGGTGCTAGGGTACCAGGAGGTGCATGCGTAATCGAAAAAGGGTTGAACGAGAGTTCCCGCCAGAATCCTCAAGGTGCTTTTGTTGACCAGAGAGGAAATTCTGTAGAGAAATCTCGTTCGTTGGTTAACCTTTTTGATTACCTTGGTTGCCATTTTATCACAGGAAAGGTTAGCCTCTAGAATGGAACCTAGGTAGGTGACCTCATCTTTCCTGGTGATAACAATGTCACCTACTTTTATGGTGAAGTCATTGACTTTCTTAAGTTTGATGTGGCACCCAAACAGGATGGATTCTGTTTTACCCAAGTGTATGGATAGCTTGTTGTCAGCGAGCCAGGTGCAAGTTCTACAGTGCTCAGCACTGAGGATTTTCTCCACCTGTGACTTGTTCTTGCCGGATACCAGCAAGGCAGAGTCATCCGCAAACAAAAACAATTCACAATCGCATGCCGATGACATGTCGTTTATGTATATTAGGAACAGTAAAGGTCCCTATATACTGCCTTGGGGGACTCCACAGCTCACCGAGAGGGGGGGGGGGGACACGGTGCCGTTCACCTCTACCACCTGCTCCCTCCCCTCCAAGTAAGATTGCATCCAGCTCCATGAGGTTTTGTTAAATCCGATTGCTCTGAGCTTATCCAACAGTATAGCGTGGTTAACGGTGTCAAAGGCCTTCTGAAGGTCCAGCATGACCATGCCGCAGTATTTGCCCGCGTCCACCTCATGTTTGATGTGGTCGGTCAGATAGAGAAGGCATGTGTCAGTGGAGTGGTTAGTTCTGAAGCCGGATTGGAATTTGTACATGAGTTTATTAGTGGCAAGGTAACTATCGACCTGTTCATAAACTATTTTCTCCACTACTTTCGAAACGGAACTGAGAATAGAAACAGGTCGGTAGTTGCCAGGTTCCAATTTGCTTCCTTTTTTAAAGAGGGGAGTTACACTTGCTATCTTAAAATCTTTTGGTACTTGGCCTTGTGTAATTGATAGGTTTATTATGTGCGTGATGATCGGGGCAATGATGGAAGCAGAGTCCCTGGGGAATCTGGAGGGAATATTATCAAGGCCGGTGGCCTTGTTAGGGTGGAGCGCGCTCAATTTTTTAAACACCTCATCAGCTGTGACCATTTCTAATTTGAAATCATCGTTGGATACTCCTAGCTTTCTGTAGAAGGCTTTAATGTGTTCTACACCAAAGCAACCGGAGTGGTGGGACAGCTTGTTGACAAGAGTTGCGGCTATGCTGGTGAAAAAGATGTTAAGTCTGCTGGCTACCTCCATTTTGTCTGTAATGAGGTAGTCACCCTCCTTGATGCTGATGTTGGTGAGTCTTGTTTTAAGTTTCTGGCTGCAACCAGGAAGCTGGTTGTTGAGAATTTTCCAGAGCTCACGTGGCTTATTTGTGTTTTCCTCTATTTTGTCGTTAATGTAATTTTTTTTTTAAGGATTTAGTCAGGTTGGTTGACTTATTTCTTAATTTATTGCATTGCTTTTTGAGAGTTGAAAGGAGTAATTTGAGGTTGATATTATTGGGTTGTTTATCTACTTCTGTTTTACATTTTTGGTATTCAGAGTATTTCCTGTCTCTGTCTTTTATGGCAGCTAATAGGTCCGGATTCATCCATGGTTCCGAGCGGGCTTTGATCCTGACTGTTTTCACGGGAGCCATGTCATTTAGTATCTTTAGGAACGCCGTTTTGAAGCGATCCCAAGCAACATCGACCAGGTTGCTCGCGAGCACAGGGGACCAGTCCCACTCATCTAATTTTAAATTGAAATTGTCATTGGAGTATTTTTTGAGGGATCTGGATTGGGCTGTTATGTGGCCATTGGCTTTAGGTTTAGCTATTTTACGGGTGCAGAATATCTTTGTTTCTTGCTCCATGTTAAATTTGATCGCTGTCAGCCATACAGACGTGTTATACCCTAAAAACACGCTTTTTCCGTGTAAGGTCCGGACTGGGGTCTGTGCCAAAGTATAATATTGTACTGACAGACAAAGGGGAGCATGCACACATGATGAATGACTTCCTTCTCTGCTGCTCCAATGGGAATCCAGTCTGAAGGATATATCATCCTTTTGTCCACATGAATTACACAACCTGCCTGTCATATTAGCATGTGCTGTATATCTTTATGCATAAATGTGTGTGTGTGTGTGTGTGTGTGTGTGTGTGTGTGTGTGTGTGTGTGTGTGTGTGTGTGTGTGTGTGTGTGTGTGTGTGTGTGTGTGTGTGTGTGTGTGCGCGCGCGCATGCACATCCAAGCGGGACCGTTTCCCCTCTCTTATGGATAAAACAGTTTTGCTTCATATAGAAGAGATTCATGAGCATGGCGTACCCACACACAAACTTCCACTGACAGCAAGAGAGATGGGTGTGCTTGAATCGGAGGACGAAAGGCAACAGAGATTGGAGTAGAAGGCAAGCTGTGAGCTGCAAAGATATAACCAGGTGAATAATTTTCTCTTCGGATTGTTTTCTCATCTCTCAGCCCTGGCCCTCTCCTCAGAGAGAAGGAGAGAGATGCAGCGTCTTGCTAAGCAGCCCTGGAAGACTATCTGGCGCAGACGTATAGCTGGGCTCCTCTCGCTCCATCGTGCACCGCTGGTCGCCTCACACAACTGGCCAAGCTGTTAAAATGCACAGCTTTATCCTCTTGCCTGAATTGCATTAGCTCCGGGGCTGTCGTAAACTACAAGCAGCAGTTGGTAAAGACACACACACAAGGACAATATACTCATTCACGCACAAAAACATACACACATGCTTTGGTTGCCAACAAATGCATTCAGTAAAGCTTGTATCCTGAAGGAAAAAAATACTGTGACCTTTGTATAAAACTCTTCTCTTTTTTTCCAGGGGACATTTTGAGTTCTTTTCCTTTTTCCGTTCCATTTGGCAAAGTGAAAACATAGTTATGGAGAAGGTAAAGCGAAATCCTAGAGCTGTTTCCATATGGGCACTATATTGAATCCCTAGATAAACATTGTCAGGAAAAAAATAAGCAGGAAGTCCAGCTACCAAATACATCTTATTAATAAACATAATAGACCTACTATTTACTTACTTTCTGTAATTATTATTGATGTTTTGTGAACAAACATGAAATTGGCCTTTGACCAAAAGGATCAGGGGTGCAGGTGTAACCCCGGATTTCCACTATCTGCCTGTTTGATGCGTACTGTTCAGGATCCACCATGCAGCGAAAAAGCACAGACTTACCAGATTTCGCAAATCTGTGCTTAATCATTTGATAAGGGGAGTTTTAGTAAAATGAACCACCAACAGTTTGTCCACTGCTCATCAAACAGCAACATCACGCTCTTCCTCGCCGATCTAGTGATGCCCTCTAGCGTGTTCAGCAGCTCCCTCCCACTTTCCCTGATGAGGTAATAGAAAAGTTTCACCTTCATAGTTTCCTCTGCTTCCGGCATAGTGGGGTCCATGTAAAGAGTAAAGTCTTCTATCCAACATTTCTACGACTTCGGCAAGTTTGCAGAGTCCAAACAAAGTGACGGCGGAGGCCTAGGTTCCCCATTTCCGTGTTACTCATGTCGCTCTTTGCTGTGATCTTTGTCAGCTCCGGTCTCGCTAGCAGTTAGCGGTGCTTCTTCTCATTCGTGGCGGTCTCAAAGTTTAACTACCGCTGCCACCATGTTTCACTCCAGTCCGTTATTTTGCCAACCAAAAAAAGTGGACGGTCAGAGCAGTATAGTTGTTGTTACTAAGTTAATCTACAGTTACAAAACTGACTCACTCGCACTAGCAAGATTACTTCCTGTACAGCGTGCCTCTCCCTCCAAACGTTCCCCCTGCAACATGTGTCAACATGCTAGAGCAGGGGTGTCAAACTCATTTTAGCTCACGGAGGAAAATCTGTGCACACGAGGGCCGGACTATTAAAATCATGGCATTAAAACAAAAAAATACAACTTCAAATTGTTTTCTTTGTCTTACTTTGGCCAAAAATAGAACAAACACATTCTGAAAATATTACAATAAAAATATAGAAAAAAATACCCGCAGCGGTAAAGTTTAGATCCATGAAGAAAGAAGAAAGTGAATGAATGTTTATAACTGAATACATTTACATAAAAATGTGTTTTCTTTTGTATTATTATTTTTTTAATTAATTAAGTAACAGGGCAGTACAGTGGAAGAGGGGTTAGTGTGTCTGCCTCACAATCCGAAGGTCCTGGGTTCGATCCTGCGCTCGGGATCTTTCTGTGTGGAGTTTGCATGTTCTCCCCGTGACTGCGTGGGTTCCCTCCGGGTACTCCGGCTTCCTCCCACCTCCAAAGACATGCACCTGGGGATAGGTTGATTGGCAACACTAAATTGGCCCTAGTGAATGAATGTGAGTGTGAATGTTGTCTGTCTATCTGTGTTGGCCCTGCGATGAGGTGGCGACTTGTCCAGGGTGTACCTTCCGCCCGATTGCAGCTGAGATAGGCTCCAGCAACCCCCGCAACCCCAAAAGGGATAAGCAGTAGAAAATGGATGGATGGAATTAAGTAACGTTCATGACGGTATAGCTCGGTTGGTAGAGTGGCCGTGCCAGCAACTTGAGGGTTCCAGGTTTGATCCCCGCTTCCGCCATCCTAACACTGCCGTTGTGTCCTTGGGCAAAAAACTTTACCCACCTGCTCCCAGTGCCACCCACACTGGTTTAAATGTAACTTAGATATTGGGTTTCACTATGTAAAAGCGCTTTGAGTCACTAGAGAAAAGCGCTATATAAATATATAATTCACATGACAACCTTTTTTCCAAAATAAATAACAGAATAATGCATACATTTATCATTTGTTTTCAAAACCGTTTAGAAATAGTGGAACCCTAAACATTTACTGTGGGACCCCATTTTTATGACTTGATGGGGTCCCTGGGACAATAGTTTGAAGGAGTGTTGGTGCGTGCAAAACAGCAACAGGCGGCTGTGGCCTGTGGGCCGGTTCTAATACTAATGAAATATAATCCGGGGGCCATAGATAATTCATTGACTTTGACACATAGGTGCTAGAGCAATAACATGACAGTCATATTGTAACACTGCCAATATGAAATATGTAACGGCTGCTGAATGGCAACACCGCAGAACGTCTCGAGTTTTGCTGTCCATCAATACTCGCAAGTGGACGTCCGTAATGGCACTGACTTGACTTGACCCGTGGAAAAGATGACAGTTTTGCCTTGCAGAACGACAACTGCAACAAGCAACAACACAACAGTAACATCATCCCTGGCGATCATTTACACACACACACACACACACACACACACACACACACACACACACACACACACACACACACACACACACACACACACACACACACACACACACACACACACACACACACACACACATCTCATTCAAATACAGCTAACCACTCTACTGCTTCCCCGGGACCACGTATCAGCTGGTATTTGACAAAGGCCCCCATATAGCTGTTCAGGATATGCCTGTACTCTGATTATTTGGGCGGCATGGCGTAGTGGGTAGAGCAACCGTGCCAGAAACCTGAGGGTTCCAGGTTCTCTCCCCACCTTTTACCATCCAAAATCGCTGCCGTTGTGTCCTTGGGCAGGACACTTCACCCTTCCCACCGTTGCCGCTCACACTGGTGAATGAATGATGAATGAATGATAGGTGGTGGACGGAGGGTCCGTAGGCGCAAATTGGCAGCCATGCTTCTGTCAGTCTACCCCAGGGCAGCTTTGGCTATGAAAGTAGCTTACCACCACCAGGTGTGAATGAATGATGGGTTCTCACTTCTCTGTGAAGCGCTTTGAGTGTCAAGAAAAGCGCTATAGAAAATCTAATCCATTATTATTATTATTATTATTTGATTTTGGACCTCCAGAATAAACATGACCTCATCCATTTGTGTCAACTAGGTAAAATTACATCTGAAAATCTTAACTTCAGGTCCGTCCCCGCCCATTAGGACATTTCAAAGTGTAAAATACGATCTGCTTTGAACATGGAGTATTTTATTTTAAAAATAAAGCAGATTTTAGATATATAGTGATCTGCCGTGTTGCGCTGTCTGGCAAATAAAGAAGCTGTGTATATTTAGCGCAGGGATGCGGTACGACACCTGCCAGTGGAAATCCAGGGAGACAAGTGTGAATGCACATGGATACATCTTATAGCCACATCATTTCACAAAGATAATGATGATTGTTGATATGCTATTCTTAACCTCAAATTTCCACAGGATTTGAACGACGGCTGATATGATTCCACTTTAGTCATTGTGTCATTTTCCATGGCCTGCGGACACTCTGAATCACAGAAATGGCACGGCTCTGGCAGTCCGGAACTCCATTCCACATATACGCAGAGCTTCTGTTTTTGCCAGACGCTAGAGCAGTAGTTCTTAAAGGCCCACTGAAATGAATTTTTTAAAATTTAAACAGGGATAGCAGATCCATTCTATGTGTCATACTTGATCATTTCGCGATATTACCATATTTTTGCTGAAAGGATTTAGTAGAGAACAACGACGATAAAGTTCGCAACTTTTGGTCGCTGATAAAAAAAAGCCTTGCCCCTACCGGAAGTAGCGTGACGTCACAGGCTGGACGGCTGCTCAAATTTCCCTATTGTTTACAATGCAGCGAGAGAGATTCGGACCGAGAAAGCGACGATTACCCATTAATTTGAGCGAGGATGAAAGATTTGTGGATGAGGAAAGTGAGAGTGAAGGACTAGCGTGAAGTGCAGGACGTATCTTTTTTCGCTCTGACCGTAACTTAGGTACAAGGGCTCATTGGATTCCACACTTTCTCCTTTTTCTATTGTGGATCACGGATTTGTATTTTAAACGACCTCGGATACTATATCCTCTTGAAAATGAGAGTCGAGAACGCGAAATGGACATTCACAGTGACTTTTATCTCCACGACAATACATCGGCGAAACACTTTAGCTACGGAGCTAACGTGACAGCATCGGGCTCAAATACAGATATAAACAAAATAAATAAACCCCTGACTGGAAGGATAGACAGAAAATCAACAATATTATTAAACCCTGGACATGTAAATACACGATTAATGATTTCCAGCTTGGCAAAGCTTAAAAATGCTCTTGCTAACGACGCCATTGAAGCTAACTTAGCAACGGGACCTCACAGAGCTATGATAAAAACATTAGCGCTCCACCTATGCCAGCCAGCCCTCATCTGCTTATCAACACCCGTGCTCACCTGCGTTCCAGCGATCAACGGAAGGACGAACAACTTCACCCGATCATCCGTGCGGTCGGCGGCTAGCGCATCTGTTATCCAAGTCAAAGTCCTCCTGGTTGTGTTGCTACAGCCAGCCGCTAATACACAGATCCCACCTACAACTTTCTTCTTTGCAGTCTTCATTGTTCATTAAACAAATTCCAAAAGATTCACCAACACAGATGTCCAGAATACTGTGGAATTTTGAGATGAAAACAGAGCTTTTTTGTATTGGTTTCAATGGTGTCCGAATACTTCCGTTTAACTAGTGACATCACGCGCATACGTCATCATACAAAGACGTTTTCAACCGGAAGTTTAGCGGGAAATTTAAAATTGCACTTTATAAGCTAACTCGGCCGTATTGGCATATGTTGCAATGTTAAGATTTCATCATTGATATATAAACTATCAGACTGCGTGGTCGGTAGTAGTGGGTTTCAGTAGGCCTTTAACCTTGTTGGAGGTACCGAACCCCACCAGTTTCATATGCGCATTCACCGAACCCTTCTTTAGTGAAAAATAAAATGTTTTTTTTTTTTTTTCAAATCCTAGACAAAGTTATATGTTTTTGGTAACACTTTAGTATGGGGAACATATTGTAAGTAACAAAGACTTAATTTAGAGTTATTTGGTTAGGGTTAGGGTTAGAGGTTTAGGGTTATAATAAGGCCATGCCGAATAAGGCATTAATAAGTACTTAATAATGACTAGTTAAGAGCCAATATGTTACTAATTTGCATGTGAATATGTTCCCCATGGTGAATATGTTCCCCATACTAAAGTGTTACCATGTTTTTTTACTGGTGCACAAAATGATCCGTGCATGAACATCACCTTGTTCAAAGAACAAAACCAACACAGTGCATAAACTCACAACAAATTACACACCTGTAAATCAGTCTGACTTCTGCTGTTGCCGTATCCATAATATGCCAATATGGAGAAGTTTTTATTTACACGATGAGTCGGGTGTGTTTTGACCACTGCCGAACCCCTGAGCCCGACTCACCGAACCCCTAGGGTTCGATTGAACCCAGGTTAAGAACCTCTGCGCTAGAGCAAGGAGGCTCAATTCAGCAAAGTTCAGCTTGTCCAGGAGAGGAAGTCATGCTCAGACACAAAAAAATGTAAATCATCAGGTTTATTTTCAAAATAAAATACTCTGTGCATCGTTTTTCACACCTTAAAGAGTCCTAATTGGCGGGAACAGACCTGAAGTCAACACATCAAAAGGTTTTCAATTACACCCCATTGACACGATGAATGCAGAGATGTTTCTGGAGGTCAACAATCAAGTTACAGGCATAGCCTGGGAGAGCTATTTTTGAAGCCTGTGTGAACTCTGACCTTACACAGGGTGTTGGTTAATGGAAATTGAATGAGAACTGTGTGTGTAGATGGCCAGAAGAGTTGTTGCAGTCGTGCTGTTGCTTTCTACAAATACACAAATAAAGTAGTCGTTCTGCAAGGCAAAGCTTGACTCACACATCAGTGTGAGTCAAAGATATTGGTGTTAACGGTAGAACCGTTCCGCAGCCAGTGGAAATCCGAGGTTATTTTTACTAGACCTCATTTAAACATTAAAAAAATCTACATAGCAGCCATTACGGGCTGTTGTAAACATGTAACATGTGGCAGAGGGAAACTGAAGTGACAGGATATTATTGACATTTAAACCTGCCTATAATTGCATCAACAGTAAAAATTACCTGAAATGACTGACACGTTGACTGGCCAATGACTGCATGAACCGTAAATTAAATGTCAGCCAATGTCCGAGTGCTTTTACATTCAGAGACAAATGTGCATCGCATGCAAACCATTTTAATATTTAGAATGTTGTGGGGGGCACGAGTACCCAGCAGGTATGTAGGTGGCGGCGTGGTTTGAGGCTTTTTTTGGGGCGCACTGTTTTGGTGCAACTGGCAGTGAATCATTTCTCCTATGTTGGCAGTTTTGAAATGCAGACGTGTTAAAAAACATCAACAGTTAGGTTTAGTTTCTCCAGTTTCCTGCATGCTCCTTGACGGCTTCAGGAAACTCCAACGCCAATGTTCTGTGGAGGGTGTGTGCGCCATTGAAGAAAGTGTGCTGCTCTTCATTTCCAACTCATTGTCGAAAGCACGTTTCCCCTGTGCACTCCGGTTCACAAGTCAGCCTGCTTCCTCCACGGACACGGTCTATGGGCCACAGGGTGGCTAACGGCTTATTCATCTACACTTTTGGATGCAGGTTGGTTATCATGGGTTTCTGTGGATGCCAATTCCAGTGGAATTTTGTCATCACCTCCATCACTTTCCCCATTATTGGTGTGGATTTCATGTGTGCTAATGGACTGCTTGTTGATGTTGCAAATCGCTGTTTAATTGATACTCTGTCTTTTATAACTTTTTCATGTAAGTCTGGGGAACTTCGACCTTTAACACACGCTAATTATTTCGCATCTGGTGACATTTTTAATCATTTGATGGCAGATTTTTTTTTGCTCATCACTCCCACTTTTTCCACCGATGACAATCAACATGGTGTTGAATATTTTATTCCCACCGTGAGCGCGCCAGTGGCCAAATTGATCATTGCTAAAGAAGAATTCATTACTATAGAGCGTTTGGGAATTGTGAGGCGTTCTAATAGCCCCTGAGCCTGGCCTTTGAACGTGTTGTCCAAAGTCTTGTAGAGATTTTAGCCACCACAACAACCTCACCGCGCACAACTGCCTCCCTATTACACAGATTTTTCGGCTATTTTTCAAAAGTGCACCTGGTCCGTGGTTATCAACAGGTCCCTGTGCACAGAGAAGACGTGCCCAAAACGGCTGTAACAGCCCTGTTTGGGCTTTTAGAGCTTCACTGTATGCATTTTGGCCTAAAAGAGGGCAGCACAAACCTTTCAAAGGCTATTACTCTATGTTGTGTGACCTCACTTTTGTGTTTGGTAATCTCAACGACCTTTAAAAGTGGTAAGTCCTTTTGGCTGAAAAACATCTGTCGCACTTGATGACAAACTATTTGCAGACAATGTATGTCATATAAAAAAATACAATACACAAACTGTGCTCTGCATATATATATATATATATATATATATATATATATATATATATATATATATATATATATATATATATATATATATATATATATATATATATATATATATATATATATATATATATATATATATATATAATATATAGCCACACTATATATATGTATATGTATGTGTATATATATAAAGGTTATTTCAGTCACACAGACAAATATACAGTAATTCATTGTGAGTAATGAGGCAAATATTAGATTAAAAATACAGAGAAATCATACATTGTTAATTGAATTCAAAGTAGTTATTTTGTATTTGTGTTGCCTGTTATATAAACTGAAAAACAAAGTACCAATAAATTAATATTCCGCCAAGAACCACATTTTATTGGAAAGAAAATAAGACAAAGAAGAAAGAGAACAGACAGAAATAGTAGTAACAGTAGTACACACTGTAGTAGCACAAGGGTCTCAGTGAGGCTGTCAAGACATCTTTCTGCATAGTGGCAAAGTTCCCAGGTCAGCTGTAGGTCATCTTTGCTTGTGCAAATATGTGTGTGTGTGTGTAGTAGTAGTTTCACCCACTTTAAGTCAACCCAGACGAACTGTTTCTCATTGAAAAACCACAAATCAGGCACTCAGACGGAAGCAGTCTAGAGAGCTGACCTTAACCAGACCTCTATGCTAAAAAGCATGCAAATCTATCTTCAACAACAGACAAACATCGGCACATAGTCAAAACATTACATTTAGCTGTGGATTTAGCACTTGTTCTTTGCCTGAGAGAAACCAAAGTGTATCTGTTGTTTAAATTGTTTAAGCTGAATTGCTGCATTAAACACACATAACATGATGTAGTAAAATACCTGAGACAGTCAACATAACAGGCAACATTAACAATAGCATTTTTCTTTACTGGGTACACATAAATGTTTAATCATATTCCTGAGGAACCGTTGCAATAATAAATAAAAACTGTCAATCTTACAGAAAAAAGCAAAATAAATACATTTAAAAAAGCAAAGAAGAGCACTTAGAGAGTGCAAGCTTGTACCTACACTGCCTATAGTAGTCATCCTGGTGTTGGAAGCTATGTTTCTTTTGGTACAGGAGATATTTTGCATCTGGATGAAACATTGGGGGAGTTCACCCTCTGTCCAGAGAGCCATCCAAATGAACTTAATGTGATTACATGGCATTTGTGTGCTTACATCAACACTAATCATACTGTGACCATATCAGGATGGTGTACTTTGAGCTTTACTTGGTCGAGTATCCGACATAAAGTAAATTAGAAAGAGTCAGAGACCTTTAGGTCCAGTGTTGGGCATAAGCTACCGGTACTTGAAAAATGTAATGAGCTAAGTGAGGCCATGTCCACACGAACACAGATACTTAATAAACGCATACTTATCTCTACGTTTAGGCATCTTGTCCACACGCAAACGCATACTTTTGTCCTTAAAAACGCAGACTTTTGCAAATGTAAAGTTCCGAAACTGTCCACTCAACGTATGGGTTGTACAAGGCACAAACAGAGACTTGTACTCCTCTGAAGGCGTCACGGTTGTGCGCTGTTATTTCCAAAGCTCAACAACACTGCCTTGCTGCCTTTCAACACACTGTAAGACAACTTAATGTATGATTAAATGTAATGCTGCTAATTTCACTCAACATTAATAAAAAAAAGACACATCAAAATGGACTTTGCGACAGTCAGCTGTTTTGGGCAAGATTGCTATCGAACCTCCAGCTGATGGGACAACTGTTACGGCTCAGACCCCTGCCGTCTGTGCGCACCTGGGGACACGCCCACGGCCGCGCAAATCCAGGGACGCGCCGCGCGCGTCTCCGCCCTGCAGCAGCCACCAGCTGCAATCACTCACCGGAGAGCTGCACACCTGGGACTGATGAGGGCGAGCCGCATAAAGGGACCAGTGAACCCAAGGATCGTGCGGGAACTTAGTTTTCTCATGGTGACCCGTAAGCTAAGCTTTAGCTCTCTCTCCTTGTTTTCCTCTCCGTGCCTTAACCCCCCCTGTCTTCTTCCGTGTCCCTGCAGTACCCTCCGTCGCCTGGACAGTGAGCTGTGCGCCTCACTTTTCCCTGGATCTCCCCCCTGTGTTTTTGGACTGCATTCCTCGTTCCTGACTCCTCGCTCGCCCCTGGACTTGACGCCCCTCTCAGCCCCACGGACCCCCGCTTGTATCCCGGATCACCTGCCTGCCCCCTGGACTTCCTCTTCTCTCGTTCAACACTTTGGTAACACACACTTCAGTTAAATTACACACATAATCTTACACCACACACTCATTACCTTTTGGATCTAGTTCACACTCCATTTTCCTTAGTTTATTATATTAGTATTGTTTGTTATTATTATATATATTGAATATATATAAATATATATATATTAAATAATTGTATACACTGACCCCTGGTGTCTGTTTGCCGTCACCTCCCCCTAGTAAACCATTACAACAACTTTGACAAGCAAGACTTTCTGCTTTATGTCATCAGAAAGATGCAACATTAGCTCATGTTTTAGTACTTCTTTAACAACAGAGCATGAAGTTAACTTACGTGTGTTGCTTGCATTTATGTAAGTTTTCACTTACACAAAGCCCGAGAACATTATGAATCCTTTTTAGTGTTTAAAGCACGCATAAGCACCTGTGCTGCTAAGACCAACCCTCGTGGAATTACAACATGTTTTATCAGCAACATGGAGCTGTATTACATGTGCAGTGAAGTGTACATTGTCTTTAACAAGGAGGACGCTACATCATGTTTTTTTAGTCGCTTGGTCTCTTTTTACACAACATACATAAGTTACCTTAATGATCTACCGTTAAATAAGGATTACACATGAGACAATGTTGCACCTTTTACATTAAGCATTAAGTCTTGCTTGTCAAAATTGTCCCATCAGGTGAAGGTCCATCAGCGATCGTATACAAAACAGCTGATTGTCTTTTTTATCAATGTTCAGTGAAAATAGCAGCATGTTTACATTTGAACATACATTAAGTCCTCTTATACTGTGTTTAAAGGCAGCAAGGCGTGTTGTTTTGCTTTGGAAATGACAGCACACAACTATGACGTCACCAGATGACCACAAGTCTCCATTTGTGTCGTGTACATGCATACACTGAGCGGAAGGTTTTGGAACTCTACACACGTTTGCAAAAGTCTGCATTTTTAAGGAAAAAAGTATGCAATTACGCGTGGACGAGAGGCCTAAACGCAGAGGCAAGTATGCGTTTATTAAGTATCCATGTTCGTGTGGACATGGCCTATAAGTCAGGGCTGTTCAACAGGCAGCCAAGGGGTTCAAATCCAGCCCAAAAATGACACCACACCGGCCAGTTCTAAACTATTATCTCCAAAGTTTCAAACTTAGGAGACAAACACTTTTGTAGAAAATTCCTAAAAACAGTAGTGTTCATGTTGTATAAGGGAACTTGGAACACTGTAAACACATTTGCAGATCCTTGCAATGACATTTTAACCTTGCTCGTAAAATAGGACACTGGGGTCCAAATGTGTGATTTACACAACTGAGATGTTCCTCAAGGCACTCCTTTAAGTCCTCTCCTTTTTGGCAGTTACATTTTTTTTGTAATGTTATTTATGTAACTAAGGTGTTGCAGTAGCTTGTTTACTTCAGATGTAGTCAGTAGTCATTTGTTTAACTTCTTTAGTTGTACTAGTCGTGTTCCTCAAGGTTCCATTTTAGGTCCTCTCTTTTTCATTATTTGGGCTTTGGCTATATTTTTGCATAAGATTCTTAACAACACTGTGATGATCTTTGAACTAGCTTTTTTGTATAAGGTTTTTAAAAACAGTTGAGCACTTTTGTAGCATCATTAATTCAAGCAATAGCTCATTATTAATTTAGTTGATTTCATTACTTGATATAAAAGACCAAGATAGAAACTGCACTGCAAAAAGTCAGTGTTCAAAAACAAGAAAAAAAATTACAAAAATTAGGGGTATTTTATTTGAACTAAGAAAAATGATCTGCCAATAGAACTAGAAAATTTGGCTTGTCAAGACTTTCCAAAACAAGTAAAATTAGCTAACCTCAATGAACCCAAAAATACCTTAAAATAAGTATATTGTCACTAATAACAAGTGCACTTTTTTTGGTAGAAAAAAAGAGACATTTTTGCTCAATATGTTGAAAAATATTCTTAAATTAAGTAAATGCTAGTGCCATTATCTTGACATAATGATATGCGCTCGGCATTACATTTCTTGAAACCAGCAAACTTATACTAAAAACTAATTTATTGTTCTTAATGGAAGGCAACAAGGCAACTGCTTATTACTCTCGAGGTTTCCTAGCCGCTTAGGCAAATTATATGGTCTAATAGAGATGCACGGTTTGCGGACACAACCGCGGACTCCGCGGATAATTTGCGGGTCGGGCGGATGCATGACGAAAAAAATAGATTTTAAATAGATTTGGGCGGGTGGCGGTTGAACCAATTCAGAAAAAAAAATACATAGTTAAATGTTGTTACCCACATACGAAAAACGAGCAGCACTCTTTGAAACAGGCAATTATTCATCAGGCACTGCTGCAGCTGTCACGTCAAATTTCTTCCCCCCTACAAAAGAATTCCACCCCATTTACTTCCGGGGCTGCGTCCAATAAAGTCACAAAGTTGCCGGGGGTCCTTAACCCGCACGCGACTGTCCTGTTTCGCGCCTGTACAAAAAAACAAAAAACGATTTCTTAAAATTCCAGCAGCCGTCAAAGACGAAGTATCCTTCCAGCGACGGGCAGTCAAAGCCGAAGTGCTATCGATCACTGTCAATGACCACGGAAGTAAATGTGGGGGGGGGGAAGGTTTTTGTAGGGGGAAGAAATTTGGCATGACAGCTGTAGCAGTGCCTGATGAATAATTGCCTGTTTCAAAGAGTGCTCCTCATTTTTCGTATGTGGGTAACAACATTTAACTATGTATTTTTTGGCACGCATTGAATGTCTCTGCTGCATTGGATCAGTGTCCTTTCTTTAACAGGAATGCCTTGCATCGTCTATATTAGATATATAACAACGGGTGGGTGGCGGGCGGCGGGCGGCGGGCAGTTGTGGTTTTGATAAGATGTTAGTTCGGGTGGATGGCGGGTGGATGACGACTTTTGTGATGCGGTTGCGGATGAAATAATTGCCTATCCGCGCATCTCTATGGTCTAAAAATGCATTTTTCCATCGATAACATGACATCATCGAGCCAAGGCGTGCTCTTTCAGTCAATTAGTGCGCATATATACAGCCCGGCCCCGGCCCAAAAATTTTTAATTGTAATTTTGAGGAATTTATCTGAATGTGCATGAACTATTTCTGTTCAAAATTGTTTGAAATGTCAAATATTAAATGTTTAAATATTAACTGTCAGTTTACTGTACTGTGCCAACTGTACTACTATATGAGTACGTATTTTCTATTGTTTCATTGAAAATAAAACAGCAAAGTCCATTTGGCTGTCATCTGTTTTAATTATGAGACACCATTATGTCAAAATCATGATTTTTTTTTTTCATGCTTGAAATAAGAAATTATTACTTTAAAAAAGCAGTTTTATACTTGTGAGTGTTGATGACACAGCTTTGCAACACTTGATATTCTAGTTTCAAGCATGTTTTACTCAATATAGGTCATAAAATCTCAGCAACAAGCTGTAATATCTTACTGAGATAATTTATGACCAAAACCCTTAAAACAAGTAAAAGACTGTAACATAAAATCTGCTTAGTGAGAAGAATTATCTTATTAGACAGAAAATAAGCAAATATCACCCTTATTTGAGATATTTAATCTTACTTAGATTTCAGTTTTTGCAGTGTGGCTTCAGAATTGCCACTAACCAATGTCATAACCATATTTTTTTCTGGGGTTAACAGGAGGACCCGAATGGTGTTGGGCCTGGCCAGCTGGAGGAACAGCATGTGTCAGGATAAGGTGGGCTTATGGCACACGGATGCTCTCTGACAACACAGGTAATGGACGTGTGGGGCACATCGACTCCTACACCTCACATATCCTCCTGTTCTGCCTTTTCAAAATAGTGAGACATTGAAAGTCTCCTTAACAGGAAGTAATTTGGATCGATAAGTAACTGGGAATTATTTCAAGACTTATCCCATACATGTAAGGAAATACACTACCAGATAAACACTGTGTAAGGCAAAGCATGGCTCAGGTGGTAGAGTGGCTGTCTCCCAATCTGAAGTTTGCGGGTCCGATCCTCAGTCCCCTTATTACCATGTCCAAGTATCCTCGAGAAAGTTGCTCCTGATATTTCGTCATCAGTAGGTAAATGTGGTAATAGTGTCAAAGCATTACCTTAGAGGTAGAAAAGCGTTAAACAAGTAAAATCCATTTACCATATATGGGCTACTCATTATGTATTCCAGTGCTTTTCTTTCTCAGACAAGTGCATTTTCACCTTCACATAGTAGATATCCCACTGTTTGTATTTATAGCTCATAGTATATTCATGAGCTATTACCGAACCAAAGCATTAAATCCAAATGAATGGACAATTTATTCAACATTCAGTGGCACCAAGCATCATTAATGGAAATTACCATTCTAATTGATGAATCACTATCTCCCTGTAATGAAATTATGGGGTGAAATTGTAAAGAGTTTTTTTAGAAGTGGATTGTGGTGTGGTAATAACCTTTTTATCGTAATAGATCATATGCAAGCTCTTATTGGAATGTTGTTACATTAGGTTCTTTCTGGGGTTGACCAATCAGAGCTTCACAATCCAATTTTGTAGGGGAAAAAGAATATTAAATGAAGAAGCTTACGCGTGAGCGGTCAGGTATAGAGATAGTGAAAGCTACTGACTTAGGTAATTATTTCTAGCCATAACTTATTAGTATAGTGAAAAAAATAAATCCTGTACTAATTGGCCCCTGCGAAATCACGGAATGTGTTCTATCTAAAGTCAGGTGGTAGAGACAGTTGATGTGTCTTAGTTCTATATTACAACCTCTGCATAAAACTAAATAAAAGTTGTCCCTGTTAACCTGTACCGTCCCCAAAGCTTCACTTTTAGGCCTTTCTTGCACCAGGTCATTTGTACCAGGCAGGCGAGATTCCCACTCCCTCTCCTCTCCTGGCCTTCGCTCATACTGAGCATTGTTGTTGTATGCGTGCAATTGCCCAGATGTTGTGAATTATTGTGAAAGGTGGTGGCTGTCACTAATTAGGCAAGGCAAGGCAAGGCAACTTTATTTGTATGGCACTTTTCATACACAAGGCAGACTCAAAATGCTTCACAGACAACAAAGTGAAAAGAAAGAAAATAAATGCAAAATTAAAATGCAGACAAAAAAAATAAAAACAGTGCGGACGTTAAAAGTTAAAAGATTTAGCTGAAAGCTAAGGTGAACATAAAAGTTTTCAGTCTAGTTTTAAAAGTAGTCAGAGTTGGGGAAAGTCTGACATTTTCAGGAAGTTTATTCCAGCTATGTGTTGCATAGTGACTGAATGATGCTCTCCCTTGATTTCAGATTACTCTGGGAACTGCTAACAGATTGGTCTCAGAAGATCTTAGTGATCTAGAGGGCTTATATAGTGGGAGCATATCGGTGATATACTTCGGCCCTAGACCATGTAGTGATTTATATGTGAGCAATTACTTGAGAAAGAAGATGTCTCCATATCTAAATGCAGGCCTGCCCATCCCAATACGCAGATCACACGGTGTGTGCAGGGCCTTTCGAATCGGGGCGGAGGGGTCCCTTTTTGCGTAAGCAAAGGCATTTCGTAGAATGACAGGGTGCTTCATATGCAATTTTACTGCAAACCTACTCCTATCAATCAATCATCAATCAAAGTTTACTTATATAGCCCTTAATCACGAATGTCTCAAAGGGCTGCACAAGTCACAGCGACATCCTCGGATACCACATCAGAGCAAGAAAAACTCAACCCAATGGGCACAAAGAGAAACCTCGGAGGGGACCACAGACGTGGGACCCCCCCTGGGCGACCAGTGCAATGGATGTCGAGTGGATCTAGTTAATAGTGTGAGAGTCCAGTCCATAGTGGATCTAACATAATAGTCCAGTCCACAGTGGGGCCAGCAGTGGATCATCTTGAGTGGAGACAAGTCAGCAGTGCAGAGGTCCACCCCGGGTCCCGACTTTGATCAGCTAGCGCGTCATCTGTGGTCACCTGATAACCTCTCCACGCAGGAGAGGGGGGCAGAGCAGAAACGAAAATAGACGGAAGATCAACTGGTCTAAAAGGGGGTCTATATAAAGGCTAGAGTATACAAATGAGTTTTAAGACGGGACTTAAATGCTTCTACTGAGGTAGCATCTCTAACTTTTACCGTTGGGCATTCCAGAGTACTGGTGCCCGAATAGAAAACACTCTATAGCCCACAGACTTTTTTTGGGCTCTGGGAATCCTAGCGAATCCTAGCGCTTTCCTGCTTTGTGACTGATAAAAATATAATTGCAAATTTACACAGATATTTTTATTGTCTCCCGTGGCGCGCAGCATTTGTGCTGGGCTTGTAAGCAGTTGTACTGGATTCAAATTCCACGTGTCAGAAATATATGCAAATACTTTTATTAATTATGTTAAATGTGCTATTATTTCATTCAATATTCAATTATAATAAATTATTGAACAATGTATTTCTTATTAATTAGTTTTAGTACAGAGCATGCATCAAATTAAATTCAAGTTTGATTTTAAACATATAAAAACAGATTGACATAATTAAAAAAGTCTGAATTATTGTTGAAATGGGGATTGTGGGTTGAGTCTGGTGCGGGGGAGCTCAAAGTTAAATTCTGTTTTGGGCCCCAGGCGGCCCTGATTAAGCAACGTGTTTTTATTACGCACATGAATGTAGTTGCTAATGAACAAGCAATGGGATTTGACTGTGTAGGTTATCATTAAGAACTATTGTATGACTCAATATGGTTAAACATATGTAATCAGGCTGTCCCTTGGCCCATCTATTCCAATAGTGCCAAAGAAAGGGAAGTCTGCTGAACCTGAGCATGGATCAGAGCCAGGGATGCCTTAACCAAAGGGGGACCCCCTGGGCTGAGGGGGCTTAACAACCACCCCAAAAGTACAGCCTGAAAAAAAATCATGACTATACTCAACAGAACACCAACAATGCAAAAATATCATCCATTTTAAAAATAATTTTGTTCATGAATATATCTCCTTTGCCACGTGTGCATGCACGTCTGTGCGAGTGTAACAGAAGCCAGTCAACTTTCAGAATAGTGCTCCTGAGCTGGGAAATTGTCTGTGCTTTTAGCTCAGTAGACAGCACGAGGGCCTCTTACATCGGCGACCTGGGTTTGCGCCCCACTCGGAGCAGTAGGAAAAAAAACAACACAGCTGAGAGAGAGAGTACACAATCGCTACACAAAGTTGAGCTGTCTGTGATTGACAGCTATGAACATCAATCATTGCATTCCGCCGTCAAAATCGGGGGCCCTTGATTAGATGGGGGCCCCTGGGCTTCAGCCCAGGTAACCCCGTGCATTAAGGCAGCGCTGATCAGACCACTCACTCACTGACTTTCTATGTGAAGTTGGCCCAATCACATTGTAGCGGCGAACAGCTGTCTCGTCAGCTGATGCGCGAGCACGCAACCGCGGCGGCTTGGCAACCAGCCAAACCCCATTTAATAAAATTATATTTTATCATAGAGCACATCCGCATCCCTATTCACCTAGGCAACCCGAGGAAATGTATATAATTCGGCATTATTTCGGCCAGTCGTCTTATATGATCAGAGCTGATCAGTTTACGTTCACGCGCAGGTATAACGCAGCGCGCTCCCGTCTCATTTGCTGGTGCGCGAGCCCGGTAATTAGACAGCTGTGTCAAATCAAGGATTACAAAAGACGCCAGCGCAGAGTGGAGAAAGGTTTAGTTCATTACAGATAACCCAGAGTTGTGCCAAAAGTGTACCAAAACCAAAAGCTGAACGGACAGCCGGTTTTTCACCTACTAAAGGCTACTAAAGGCTACTACAGGCAGCTAAAGGCTACTAAAGGCTATTTAAGGCAGCTAAAGGCTACTAAAGACAGCTAATGACAGCTAAAGAAACTAAAGTCTACTAACACTGATAAAAGACTGCTAAAAAGACTAAAGAAGAAAAAAGAAGCTGTTTCTTTGTTTGGAAAAACTTTTGCAAACTAAAGGAAAATAAAAGGAAAAAAGTAACAATGGTCTGGTCTTTTGAGTGAAATCCAGAAGCCACATTCAGCATTGGTACATCCCTTCAAGTGTGGGATAAGCACAGCGAAAAAAGCAAAACACTTGACAGTGAACACTCGTAGTGCCAGCTGGTTAAAAAAAGCCCCTAAGCAAACCAAACTGAGTCTCCTGCATCCAAGTCCACCCAACGCCCCTGCCAAGCCACTGCTGTGTCCAGGCCCAGTGCTCCAAAAATCTTAGAAAAGCCCAAAATGGCAGAGTCAAAATCCCTGCAGCAGTTAAAGAGGGAAAGAACGACTGCCAAACAGAGGTTTACCCGACAGGCAAACTTACTGTTGAAGTCTTGCAAGAAAATGTCGGCAGAAGAACCGGTGGAAGCCTTCAGCAAGGTCACACTTCAGGCTGAGAAGGTAATGGAGGCAAATGAGTAGGTGGAAAACTTAAATGGGGAGGCGGAGTTTGAATCTACCGCTAAAGAGGACATCAATGAAGATGTGAGAAAAACAGAAGAGGACTGCGAACAGAAGCTTGAGGAAGTGGAGAATACTGTCCAGAAGGTTCTATGGCAAAAGTTTGGCTGCTCCGAACTTTCTCTTGTATTGGAGGCAGCTGAAAAAGAGTGCAAGCGGTAGGCAGCGACCAAACCTAGCCTGAAGCTGGAGGTATACAAACTGATGCTCAGTAACCTTGAGAGGCTGGTGAAAATGGCAAAAGGAACCATGCGCCAATGGACTCGGTGGGTCCCTGAAGGAGAGCAGCCTGACTTCCGAGAGCGCGTCAGGAATGTGGAGAGTACGCTGCAAGAGTTCATTTCTGACAAGGCTACCCTACTGCAGGCAAAGCTGCAAAAGAATGAGTCCTCTGAGGAGAGGCCACACCACTCACCTGCTATCAAACTGAAACCAACAGCACTCCCACGGTTTGATGGCAACAAGCGGAACTTCTACCTCTGGATGAAAGAATGGGAGACACTACGGAAGCAAGGCGAACCAAATGGCTCCAAGAAGGTCAAGAAAATCCAGCTGTTCGGCAGCCTGGAAGACAATGTCGTGAGGGACCTTTGCCTGTCATCATATGGGACGGCAGATGAAATCTTTTGTGTGCTGGGAAATCGGTTCGGAAATAAAATGGCAATTGCCCTGGAAATCATTGAGGAGCTGCAGGCACTGCCACCAGTAAAAAGTCATCAACCCAGGAAGATTGTGGACTTGATACAAATCGTGGAAAAGGCCCTGTATGACCTCTGTGAACTGGGAAACACTGGCACCCTGAAAAATCCACTCGTTACCAAGTCCCTGGAGAGTAAGCTGCCGGAGGGCTTAAAAAAGGAGTGGCTGGTCCATGTATCCAGAGGAGAGGAAGAGGAATCCTCATCACCTGAGGACAGGTTTGACATACTCCTCAAGTTTCTGAGAAGTCAGGAAAAGAGTTATGAGCAGCTGGACCAGCTCAGGGACGATGACCCCAACAGGAGGGAGACAAGAGTCCCGAAAAAACATGCCCGAACAAAAAGCACCAATTCCTCTAGCGCCCAAGCACCCTGTGTCGTCTGTGGAGAAAGGGGCCACAGAAAGAGACTCTACTACTGCCAAAAATTCAAAGCTCTCAAAACAGAAGAGAAGAAGGAAGCAGTTAAAAAAATTGGTGCTTGTGGCAAGTGCTTGGAGGTCCACGATGGTGATGCAGAGTGCAAGACCAACTTTCTGTGCAAAAGCGAGGAGTGTAAGGATGCTCAAAGTCTGAGTCATCACTACTACCTGTGTCCCAAAGCTGCAAGTAAGGGAGATGGGACAAGGAGGCCAAAGTCTAGTCCAGCAAGAGGTGGATGGAAAAAGTACACAGAAACCCAGGAAGAGTTCCTGACACGCCTTCTCCCAGACTTAGCCCATCGGTGCCGGGATGCATTCTGCAACTCTGTGTCAAAAACATTCAGTTCAGCCATACCTGAGAGGAGCTTGCTGGCAGAGAATGGCCTTGAAGAGTACACTGTCATAATGATGATCCTGGAAGTTACTGCAAATGATGGACAAAGGATCGGAACCCTGATAGACTTGGCGTCCGATACGAACTACATCACTCATGAGGCGGCTGGTGAGCTGAACCTGAGGAGTGAGGATGTGGCGCTTATAGTTCATGGAGTCGGGGGGATGCAAGTGGCGGTGGAGACCAAGCGTTACCTCCTGAAGATCCGGGTCGCAACTGCAAAAGGAACCCTGAGGTCCCACCGGCTTGTTTGTTACGGGCTGGACAGCATCACAGAGGTCAATCTCCACGTACCACCCAAAACATTGCAGAAGATATTTCCTGATGTCCCTCGTCATGAACTGGTTCGTCCCACTAAAATCAAGCTCCTCATCAGCCACAAGGAAGGCCAACTCGTCCCTCAAAAAGTGCACTCTATTGGCGACCTTGTCCTATGGGATGGTACCCTTGGGAAAACAGTGGGTGGCTCTCATCCAGATCTCATGGAAAATATTAAAGTCACAGCCCATGGATCCAGAACCCACTTCGCCCGCTCCATGCGTGCAGCAGCTGTTGCGTACGAGGAGCATACCAGCAAGAACCCAGTTCATTCACCTCAACTGTCCCAAGCAGTCACGTCTTCTGCCCGCCGAGACTTCATGGATTGGTGGAGGTGGGACAGCATTGGGGCTGCGTGTGAGCCCAGGTGTGGCGGTTGCAGATGTGGGAATTGCCAACCTGGAGGAAAGGAGATGACAATCTCTGAGGAGCGGGAACTGGAGCAAATAAAGAGTGGACTAACATACATCAATGGAGATCACCACAGCAAGAAACCACACTGGCATGCAAAGTACCCCTGGGTGGAGGACCCAGCAACATTGCCAAACAACCGGAGAGCAGTTGAAGCAACATTCCTGAGGACTGAGAAGCAGTTGGCTAAGGAGCCAAAATGGAAGGCTGCCTACAAAGATCAAGTCCACGAGATGGTTGAGCGGAACGCTGCAGTCAAGCTGTCCGTAGAAGAGTTGGCAAGCTGGTCTGGACCCGTATGGTACATCAGTCACCTGATTTCACCAAATCCCCACTCGGTGACAACGCCAGTACGCCTCGTCTGGAACAGTAGTCAGAAATTCAGAGGCCAGAGCCTGAACGACCTGCTCATCAAGGGTCCAGACGTCCTCAATAACATCCGTGCTGTCCTCATCCGGTTTCGCCAAGGTGTCTTTGCTGCACTTGGGGACATCAACATTTTTTATAATTCTGTATGGCTTGAGGACCAGGTAGTACACTTACATCGCTTCCTGTGGAGAGACTCTGAGGAAAACGACATCCAGGAATATGCCATCACCAGGGTTAACAAAGGCGATAAACCAGCCGGCTGTATCGCTCAAGTCGTCATGCGCGAGACGGCCAACCTGCCAATGTTCCACCATCTTCCAGAAGAGCGTCGAGTGCTGGAGCAAGACGCCTATGTAGATGACATCTTGAACTCGCATGATGATCTGAGTCAGCTCAAGCAAATAACCTCAAATGTTGAGCACATCCTGGAAGCCGGAGGATTTTACATGAAGGCATGGGTGTACTCCGGCCAAAGTGGGAGGTCAGGATCAAGCCACTTAAAAAAGGAAGAACCCCCAGTGATGGTCCTCCCAAACCAACTCTCTGAGGGGAACAATAAAGCCCTGGGCCTTGGATATGATCCTGAGAGTGACAAGCTTCACTTGATGGTAGCTGTGAACTTCTCCAAAAAGAGAAAGAAAATGAGACTCTGCGAAAACCTGTCAAGAGAAGAAGTCAGAGCGCAGGTGCCAGATCCACTCACCCGGAGAAAGCTCCTCAGTCAAGTTTCTGGGCTATACGATCCTCTCGGTCTTGCAACTCCTGTCAAACAGAAGGGAGCCATCTTGGTGAGGAGAGCTTTCCAGGAAGAAAAGGTCAACTACGGTCCATCAATAGATACATGGGATGCACCTTTGACTTAGAGCCACCATGAAGATGCCATCTGTCTCTTTGAAGACTTCGCTGAGCTCAGCCAGTTGAAATTCATCAGAGGCTTGACGCCACCTGACACAGGTTCCAAGCCCTGTGGTATTACCTTCTCTGATGGTAGTGAACGCTCTTACGGTGCTGTATTGTACCTTCGGTGGGAGTTACCAGAGGACGTGACCATACGGCTGGTCAAAGCCAAAGCCAGGCTGACACCATTAGACAACAAGGGGGACGCTGTCAAAGCTGAGGTCTGCGGCGCAGTATATGCAGCTCGTCTGAAAAAGCAGTTCGAGAAGCACTGCAGCATCTGTGTGGAAAAGTGGTACCACCTGGTCGACAGCCAGACATCTTGGGAGCCATCCAGCGGGAAAGCTACGGCTACCAAACATTTTTTGCCAACAGAATTGGGGAAATCCAAGGCAGTACAAATGTCCAAGACTGGTGGTGGGTCCCTGGCCCCTCAATATCTCAGACATTATCTGAAGAGGGGCAAGCCCCAAGGACCTGGATGAAGACACAAAGTGGCAGTTGGGTCCTGAGTTCCTAAGTCTCCCAGAGAGTGAGTGGCCAGTGAAGTCCGCCACAGATGTTACTGTTGAAACCAGAGAGAACCTCATTCGCATTCAGAAAAAGTCCTTCATTGCTGCCCTGACCAGAGCTGGAGGAAAGACTGAGTCTAAACCGGAACTAATCTCAAGCCCCGCCGATCTGCACAGACCTCCTGCCGGGGCTGCAGTCACAAGCCTTATGGATATCCAGCGATTCAGCAGTCTGACCAGACTGGAGAAGTCAATCGCACTGCTCTGGAGAGCAGCAAAGAAGTTTCTTCATGACACAGCCAGGGGAAGACCAAAGTGGGAGGCAGTCCCGGTCGATGGCACAGTCACCAAGGCAGAGAGAGAGGACGCCTTCCGAGACCTCTGTCTGGCGGAACAAGCAGAAGCTACCTTTCCCAGCACCACAACAGACCGGTTGGTCGTATACAGGGATGAGGAAAGTGGGCTATTGGTATGTGGAGGCAGAATCCAGCACTTCAAAAAGACGGCTTGGCTGTTCTACTTATCCCCTTTGACACATGGCTGGGGACTCTGCTTGCATGCCAGAGTCACCAAGAAGGGCATGAATGCGTTGCCGAGACTCTACTCAAAATGCGAAAGAGGGCTTGGGTTGTGCAAGGCAGACGGCTTGCCCAGAAAGTTCTCAACAAGTGTGTCCACTGCAGGAAGGCCAGAGCTCGAGTCTGTCAACAGGTGATGGGTGACCTGACAGTGGAGAGACCAAGACCTGCTGCACCATTCCAGTTCATGTCAGTTGACCTGTTTGGACCTTACCTGGTGAAGGATGATGTCAAAAGAAGAGTGAAGTGAAGTGAAGTGAATTACATTTATATAGCGCTTTTTCTCAAGTGACTCAAAGCACTTTACATTGTGAAACCCAATATCTAAGTTACATTTAAACCAGTGTGGGTGGCACTGGGAGCGGGTGGGTAAAGTGTCTTGCCCAAGGACACAACGGCAGTGACTAGGATGGCGGAAGCGGGGATCGAACCTGCAACCCTCAAGTTGCTGGCACGGCCGCTCTACCAACCGAGCTATACCGTCCCGTATGTTTCTGAGTATCCATGAAGATCTAGGGGGGTCATCTTCTGCTGCATGGCGAGCCGGGCCCTGCACATAGACATGGTCAACAGCATGTCGACAGAGAGTTTCCTAATGGCCTACCAGAGATTCACTGCCATCAGAGGCCACCCCCTCAAAGTTTGGTCAGATCCTGGGACCAACTTCATTGGTGCAAAATCCTTATTGGAGGATTTGTATGCCTTCCTGGAGAGCCTAGACAGAGCAAGCCTGGAGGAGTATGCAGCGTCGAATGGGACAACCTGGACATGGAAAGTGCTCCCTGCCGACTCACCACATCGGAATGGAGCTGCTGAAGCTGCCGTTAAGGTCGCCAAGAGGGTCCTTCAAAGTTTAAGCAGGTCGACAAATCTTACCCTCAGCGAGTTCCTCACATCCCTCCAAATGGCAGCTAACCTGGCAAACGAGCGTCCTATTGATGCAAGAATCCAGAGTCAGGAGGACCGTGTGGAGAATGTGACGCCAAACTCTCTCCTCCTGGGTCGAGCATCTCACAGTGGTGACATCAAATCCTTTGAGTTCCAGAACTATCCCTACAAGCGGCTCAGAGATATTCAAGTCCAAGTCAACGAGTTCTGGATAGCATGGAGCCAGCTTGCTGGCCCAAACCTTTTTGTTAGATCAAAATGGCATGCTACAGAAAGAAATGTCTCTCTTGGTGATGTTGTGTAACTTCGTGATCAAAACGCTTTGCGTGGGCAGTTTAGACTTGGCCGAATCGTCAAAGTAGTTCCCGATTCAAGGGCATTGTCAGAGATGTTGAGGTTCTTGTTACTCCGGGCAACTGTGCCTCAGTCCATCATCAGCAGCCAGTGATCCACCCCACAGTTTGTAGTGACCGGAAAGAGAGGTCAAATGGTGTGGTATTGCGCAGAGATGTCAGGCGGCTTGTAGTTCTTTTACCTGTAGAAGAGCAGTGCCCCTAGTGGTAAAATTGTTTGAAGTTGTTCGCCTTTTCAGTTGCAACCTTTCGGAATAAGTTCAGAAAGCTTGAGTGGGAGGTGTAGCGGACGAACAGCTGTCTCGTCAGCTGATGCGCGAGCACGCAACCCCGGCGGCTTGGCAACCAGCCAAACCCCATTTAATAAAATTATATTTTATCATAGGGCACATCGGCATCCCTATTCACCTAGGCAACCCCAGGAAATGTATATAATTCGGCATTATTTCGGCCAGTCGGCTTATAACGCGGCGCACTCCCGTCTCATCTGCTGGTGCGCGAGCCCGGTAATGAGACAGCTGTGTAGGGATGATGTTTGATAAGAAATGATCAAGTTCGAGCCTATTATCGAATCCTCTTATCGAACCGATTTCTTATCGATTCTCTTATCGAGTCCAGATAGGTTGTTGTATATGGAAAAAAACACACAATATTTGGTTTAACAAAAGCTCACTTTTATTATATAAGAAAACAATTTAATCTAGTAAATAAATAAATATTGACTGTTACCCCCCTAAAAAATTAAATAAAATAAATAAATATTGACTGTTGTTACCCAAAGTATATTAAGTGGGATTTTTCAGAAAAACAAATATATACAGTAACACAAAAACAACCTGTCTCTGTGATTACTATAGGTGTATAAATAATAATATAGTGTTAAATTAAATCAGTCCCTTGGGCACAAAACTGAAAATAATACAGCTCTCCAAAAAGTGCAATTCTGCTGCTATTTGACATCACTGTTTGTTATGATGCTTTGACATTTTTGCACTTTATTTCTTTATTGAAAGAAAATTCTATGAAGAGAAAAGTTGTTTGCAAATGTGGCTCCAATGTTAAAAAATGAAAAGTTAAAGCTAAAAAAAGAAATACACTTTATTGAGTTAACATTATTTCTTTATAGGGGGAAAGATGTTATGAGCTAGGGAATATAACAACTACACTACCCAGCATGCAACAGGAGTGACGAGCATGTGCGGTAGCCTCGAAAACTGTTGTTGCATGTCGTCACCCGGCAGCTAAGAATGAGGTTATGAGTACGCTGTGAAAGTAAACGTCAAGAACTAGGCCAACACGCCTCGTCTGCATTATTTATAATTAGACAGACAACACATATACAGTGTGATTTTGTTTTGTTTACAAGGAAAGAAAAACAAAAGTTAAAAAAGGGAGATCATGTCATATATGTTGTACAAACCCCGTTTCCACATGAGTTGGGAAATTGTGTTAGATGTAAATATAAATGGAATACAATGATTCGCAAATCCTTTTCAACCCATATTCAATTGACTGCACTACAAAGACAAGATATTTGATGTTCAAACACATAAACTTTATTATTTTTTTGCAAATAATAATTAACTTAGAATTTCATGGCTGCAACACGTGCCAAAGTATTTGGGAAAGGGCATGTTCACCACTGTGTTACATGGCCTTTCCTTTTAACAACACTCAGTAAACGTTTTGGAACTGAGGAGACACATTTTTTAATCTTTTCAGGTGGAAGTCTTTCCCATTCTTGCTTGATGAACAGCTGAAGTTGTTCAACAGTCCGGGGGTCTCCGTTGTGGTATTCTAGGCTTCATAATGCGCCACACATTTTCAATGGGAGACAGGTCTGGACTACAGGCAGGCCAGTCTAGTACCCGCACTCTTTTACTATGAAGCCATGTTGATGTAACACATGGCTTGGCATTGTCTTGCTGAAATAAGCAGGGGCGTCCATGGTAACGTTGCTTGGATGGCAACATATGTTGCTCCAAAACCTGTATGTACCTTTCAGCCTTAATGGCGCCTTCACAAATGTGTAAGTTACCCATGTCTTGGGCACTAATACGCCCCCATACCATCACAGATGCTCATGGCTTTTCAACTTTGCGCCTATAACAATCCGGATGGTTCTTTTCCTCTTTAGTCCGGAGGACACAACGTCCACAGTTTCCAAAAACAATTTGAAATGTGGACTCTTCAGACCACAGAACACTTTTCCACTTTGTATCAGTCCATCTTAGATGAGCTCAGGCCCAGCGAAGCCGACGGCGTTTCTGGGTGTTGTTGATAAACGGTTTTCGCCTCGCATAGGAGAGTTTTAACTTGCACTTACAGATGTAGCGACCAACTGTAGTTACTGACAGTGGGTTTCTGAAGTGTTCCTGAGCCCATGTGGTGATATCCTTTACACACTGATGTCGCTTGTTGATGCAGTACAGCCTGAGGGATCGAAGGTCACGGGCTTAGCTGCTTACGTGCAGTGATTTCTCCAGATTCTGTGAACTCTTTGATGATATTACGGACCGTAGATGGTGAAATCCCTAAATTCCTTGCAAAAGCTGGTTGAGAAAGGTTTTTCTTAAACTGTTCAACAATTTGCTCACGCATTTGTTGCTAAAGTGGTGACGCTCGCCCCATCCTTGTTTGTGAATGACTGAGCATTTCATGGAATCTACTTTTATACCCAATCATGGCACCCACCTGTTCCCAATTTGCCTGTTCACCTGTGGGATGTTCCAAATAAGTGTTTGATGAGCATTCCTCAACTTTATCAGTATTTATTGCCACCTTTCCCAACTTCTTTTGTCACGTGTTGCTGGCATAAAATTCTAAAGTTAATGATTATTTGCAGAAAAAAAAAAGTTTATCAGTTTAAACAGCAAATATGTTGTCTTTGTAGCATATTCAACTGAATATGGGTTGAAAACGATTTTCAAATCATTGTATTCCGTTTATATTTACATCTAACACAATTTCCCAACTCATATGGAAACGGGGTTTGTATATATATGTACATGTATGTGCTGCGGTTGCTTTAAGAACGTTGCGAAATGCCGTAAAGGAGGTGCGTTGCTAGCCTGGTTGCTATGTTTTCGGTTGGTCGTAAAAGTGTTCGTCATGTGTTTGTACCCTGCTCAAATTTCTCAGTAAAGTTATTCATTGGATTATACCTTTTGTTTTGAACTTTATTACACCTTGGAGCGCTTTTTCCCGTCCATTTTTTTCCTGCTTTCACTATCTGCGCCTAATGACTGAGCTACGTGACGTCATTTTTGTGATGTCACACGGAGCATTTCTGATCGGGACGGGATTCGTTCCAAGGGATTCGAATAAAGAACCAACTCTTTTTCTTTACTATAGTGGTCTCGATAACGGGTACCGGTTCTCAAAAAGGGATTCGAGTCCGAGGACGCGGTTCTTTTCTTATTGAACAACCGGGAAAACCGGTTTCGAGTATCATCCCTACAGCCGTGTCAAATCAAGGAGTACAAAAGACGCCAGCGCAGAGTGGAGAAAGGTTTAGTTCATTACAGATAACCCAGAGTTGTGCCAAAAGTGTACCAAAACCAAAAGCTGAACGGACAGCTGTTTTTTCACTTACGAAAGGCTACTAAAGGCAGCTAAAGGCTACTAAAGGCTATTAAAGGCAGCTAAAGGCTACTAAAGACAGATAATGACAGCTAAAGTCTACTAAAGTCTACTAAAACTGCTAAAAGACTGCTAAAAAGACTAAAGAAGAAAAAAGAAGCTGTTTCTTTGTTTGGAAAAACTGTTGCAAACTAAAGGAAAATAAAAGGAAAAAAGTAACAAAGGTATGGTCTTTTGAGTGAAATCCAGAAGCCATATTCAGCATTGGTACATCCCTTCAAGTGTGGGATAAGCACAGCGAAAAAAGCAAAACACTTGACACACATTGTGATTGGCCTTGCGAGTACTCCCTTAAAGATGGCAGGTGTTTTTTCAGTAGTATTTATGCTAATGCTCAACTCTGACTGTATGATTCTGGGGTGGAGAGAGTTTTGCCAAAGCAATATATAAGTTCAGATGAGTAAAACTAAACGTGAGCCAAGAGTATTTACATTGATTTAGACAGTGAAAAACTGCAAAACTCTCTCGCAGCCGACATGGTTTGACCATGATTGATGTTGGTGAACTATCTTTAGAGCTATAATTTCATCATAGGTCTCCTCTAGCAGAGGGTACACACATCAAGAAGATATTATTGGATGCAGGTTGCCTTGACGAAAGCCACCTGGGATTTCACAGCGATGGCTTTTTGTGAGCCTTTGTGAACACTTACTATACACGCACAGGCAGTGCCACTCGGTGAGAATTTGTGTTCTTACAGTGTCTGACAGGGCCTCTTAATAGTCATATAATTATGTATTCATTATTGTCTTTATATCAAGCTGTGTCATCATTACTTTCATTCTAAAGGCAAGTCTGGACGACAGAGAAGAGCCCATAATGATTCCACTGAAAATAAATTGTGGTTATATAAATTTTAAACATGATTTCATGATCACAACAGCCAGATATATATTTTGAGGGAACTTAGAATTAGTTTAAGCACTCCAGACTTGCATGGATATTAATCAACATGTTAAATATTCATATTTACCACGATGCCAACTGCCCAAACGCTCTTAAAATGAGCATGCATACAGTGTGATGAATGAACACATAATACTTTTAGTAAGATATAAATCCTACTCAGCACCATCCTCATTGTCAGCCCATTCCCTTTTGCTCCCTGAGTGCTGATTAGAAGAACAATATTAGCTATTTTTATCCTGATGATAAGAATATGTATGCCACTCTCCAGTGAGTTTGGGGAGAATGTTAATACAGGAAAGGAGGTGAAAGCTATTCATGTCTCACTCAGCTGAGCTTTTATAGCCTATGATGGCTCACGGGATGTATGAGCACTTGCGTGGGATGAGGGGAAATCATAGACAGAGACATAAAATATGTATTCTTTTTTCTTTAATTCAGCTACTCCTAGCAGCGTTAAGTATCATACATCAAAACGAAGAGAGTTCAAGGCATACAGTATATTAATAAACTCAGATATGTACTTTTAAGTAAAATATTGTAAAAACAATGCGTGTGGTTGGTGCTACAGCAGCAGCAACAGAGTAAAATGTCAAATCCACATTTTAATCTTTGCATTTTAATGTTGTAACACACTTGGGGTTACCGGCGTAGAGTCCTCTTCGTCATAACACCACCACCCAACCTTTAAATTGTATTCCGTTTCAAACATAAAGGAATTTTCTGATAAGAACATGCCTCTATGTCTGTGCTCTTTTGACAGCGGGTGTGTGGTTGGGGGTTTCTAATATTGTAAAGCCTTTCTTTTGGAAAAATATGTTTGAAAGAGGTATCATTTTTGTCAATGATATTATCAATGAGAATGGTAAAATTATGAAGTATGATGAATTTAGAGCTATGTATGGTGATGCTTGCTCAAGCTTTTCATTTTATCAACTAACTGGAGTAATTGGGAAAAGATGGAAACCAATAATTAATTATGGAACTACTAAATTATTAGTTTGTAAACCTCTAATAATAAATTCTAGTTGGCAAAAAGGAACTAAAATAAATAGAAAAATATATAATTTTTATTTAATAAAGAAATCTTTGAAGGCTGCCTCATACAACACAAATGGAAAATGGGAGGACTTTTTTGACTGCCCGTTGCCATGGGATGCCATATTCAAACTAATCTATAAAACCACTATCGATGTGCAAAATCGTTATTTTCAAATTAAAATTATTTATAACTTCTTACCCACAGGGAAAATGTTAAAATTATGGAATATGACAGAGTCAGATGATTGCCGATTTTGTTGTCAGGAGCCTGAATCCACCCTGCATTTGTTTTGGTATTGTCATATTGTGTCTTTGTTTTGGGTGGAAGTTGAAAAAATGCGTTTAAGGATTGGTTTGTTTATGAAGCTTAATGTGGTTTCTGTTATTTTAGGAGAGTTCATTGACAATCATGATTTAGTCAATTTAATTATAGTACTCGGTAAAATGTTTATTTTTAAGGCCAAAAACAGATATTCACTTAGTATTACTTTCTTTAAAACATTTATTCAGTATTTTCTAACTTTAGAAAGTTACATGGTTGAAAACGATAATGATGCCAAAAAACATTAAAAAAAAGATGAGAAGTCCTCAAAGGCTTATTTTGAAAGTATAATTATGTTTATAGATTATATGATATCTGTTGTTGTGTTCCCTAATTTGAGTGACCTGGACATAATCTGGACTGTACATAAATGCTTATTTTGAAAATGTAATTTTGTTTATAAATTATATGCAATCTGTTGTGTTCCCTAATTTTTTTCTGTGTACATGAATGAAAGTGTGTGTTGCTGAGTCCGACTTGGACATTATCTGGACTGGGCCTGGTTTAAAAAACCCTTTAAACAAATCTAATTTCATTGACAACCTGGTCTGTTGAAGATAAGGCCCTTTTTTAAAAAATAAAATAAAATAAGATAAATAAATAAAAAACATTTTCTTTGATAAAAAAGAAAGTAAAACAATATAAAAATAATTACATAAAAAATAGTAATTAATGAAAATGTTAGTGGACCAGCAGCCTATACAATCATGTGTGCTTCAGGGACTGTGTCCCTTGCAGATGTGTTGTCTATGTTGTGGGAACCAGAATATTGGTAGCAGAAAGAAATAACCCCTTTTGTGTGAGTGGGTGTGGATGAGTGTGCATGGGGGAGGTTGTTTGGGTTGATGCACTGATTGAAAGTGTATCTTGTGTTTTTTTCTATGTAGATTTAATTTTAAAAAAAAAAATTATTTAATTTTTTTTTTTTTAATTTTTTTTTTCTTCTTTTTTTAGAACAGGCCCGCGGGCGACTCATCTGGTCCTTACGGGCGACCTGGTGCCCGCGGGCACCGTGTTGGTGACCCCTGCACTACACAGATGTACATATCGCCTGCTCTCAACTGACCTCTGGTCCATCATTCAAAAACTCCAATGTGCAATACAAACAAAAAATAAAATTGTATTGTTACACGATGGAGAAGCAGCCCAAAAGAAGACACCTACAAAAGTCTCTTACCCAAGATAAATGATGTACTATAGACTACATTATTTCAAAAAACTACTGTAGTTTTTTGTAGTACATTCTATACATCTATTGTTCTGAACGTTTTTTTTTAAAGGCATGTTACATGTTAAAATTAAGCGGCACTGATTTGTTGACACAAGCATGAAGGACCCCCTCTCTGTGGTGTGTTATTGCAGCGCTCACCTGCCGCGCCACAATTACCTCCATTTGTGCGTAACGCTGACAGTTTTCACGTAATCTTCCAATGAATGCAAAAAAGTGGCCGCAAGCAATTTCAGGTTTAAAGTGCATATTGCAGGCGCTCAAAGATTACATTTGCATCTCATCCTATCTGTATTGTGAACGTTTGAAGATAATTTGTTTGTCAAACTATGAACACATAGACGTGTAAGCCTTTTTATACGAAAAGCAATTAAGTGGTTGTATTGATCAAACTAATAGACTAAAAGAAAAACATATTCAAACAAATGTGGAGGTCAAGCAATGACAACACTAACACCTTTCCATACACTATTTAGTTTAATCTCTCAAATAATTCAACTCAAAATAAGATTTCTTAAACACATGGAAACACTTTAATCTGATTTTGTTTGGCTTTTATAAAATCAGATTAACATACCTAGATTATGTGATTTGAAAGACTGGTGGAGAAAAACCTCTAAACAACCGTATTTTGACACTTAAACTTGTTCTTATACACAATGGTGTCATGTCTGTTCATGTTTTTGTTTTGGCCATGTTTGTTTTTTGGACTCTTTTTAGTTCCTGGTTGCACTTCCTGGTTTGTTTGTTTCCATAGCAACTCATTAGTTTTCACCTGTCCTGTCACGCACCTGTTTCACGTTTTGAGTCACGCACCTGTTTTCACTGATCATGTCACTATTTAAATCTGTCTGTTTCTGTTGTTCGTCCTGGCGACCTCGCACTTTTTCATCCCTCTACTTCATGTCATGTTCACAGTTCTTTGCCAAGTAAGTTTTTGTTTATTAATGCCACAGTTTGTGTCTTTGTTTTAATTGTTCATAGTTTCTGCCTTTGTGCAAGTTTTGTGTTTATACCCAAGTTTTGTATTTCCGCCTTTGTGCGCACCTTTTGTTTTCATAGTCAAGTTTTTACCTCCGCTGTGAGTGCTTTTTGTTTATTCCTTTTTTATTGTTAAAATTAAACATGTATGCAAATTCACGTCTGGCCCGCGCCAACTTTCCGTTGCCTTCCGGAGAAACAAGACCCAAGAACCAAGTCGTGACAGTAGGTCGCCAGCATAACAATTTCTCCGCACGAAAGTTGGACAGTTTGGATGAGGCTTCTTGGGAGGTGCTGCGCGCCATGGAGACCGAGACGCTGCGCTTTTCCCCCAGGGAGCGTAGGGGTATGATGTGGGGGAATGGAGGCAAGCTGGTGCCGATCGGCGCGTCGTTCCCGTCCCGGAAGCGTCGCCAAGGACGAGGAAAGACTTCCGCGAGCCGGCAGGACACGCCGCTCCCACAAGCCCCTCCCCCTCCGGGCGGAAGCAAGCAGCAGCCAGCCCGGCTTCGCCCTGATGACGTCACAGACCAGGATTTTTTTTTCAATACTTTTTCTTTTGATCACTCACCTCCAGCAAAAGACTCTAATCCCATAAACATGATAAAACACTATCAGAACATGCTTTTGGACATTAGAGCAAGTCATCCCAAGCCACCCAAATTCCATGCCCCGCCCCCCAGGACTCAAGCCACGCCCAAGTCACAATTTTTTTTTTCACCCAATAAAACCCAGGTAGAAGAAGAAATACTTTGTGGACAATTTAAAGTGGAGGATTTGGCCCCCCTCCTGACCTCCCTCCACCCACCCCAAAAGACGGTTCCAGACCGCAGGGAGCGCGTCTTAGTTTAGTCTTTATTTGAAGGGACAATGTACAGAAACATTAAGCTCAAAGACAGATATGTTCTGTACCAGATTATAGCTAAATAGCTAATTTCCATCTGCAGTCCCTGGCTACCTAAATTAAAGGGATACAAAAATCATGCAATAAAATTATGACAATAAAATCATACACAAGTATTAAGAACAAAGTCATAAAATGCCCTTTCATGGACACATACTTAATATACAATACAACCACACCTCATTTACATCATCACACAAAGACAATACATGCTTTTGTTCACATCTGTCATCATTTGTAAAAACAACCATGATTTTAACAGACACACCTCATAATTTACAATAAAAATGCTCTCATGGATACATATAATACACATTAGGTTGATGTGTCAAACATAATGCCCATCTTAGTGACCGTGTGAGCAGCTTTGATTGCTCCAAAGCCACTTTTTAACTTCAATTGTGAATGAAGAGTAATCTGTTAGACTTTTTAAGTTTGTTGTGAGGTCGTTCCATTCCTGTATGGCTTTATATGAAAAGGCTGATTGAGCAAAAGAGGTTTTACATCTGGGTACGCTACACTGCCCCCCGGTGGAGGCTCGTGTGTTTCTAGTTGTCACAGCAGATGTAAACTGGACAAAGTGCTTAAGTGGCGCTGGTGCAGTGTTATTTAAGATTCGATGGGCCATTCGTATTGATGCTAATCTTTGAATGTTAGCTAAATTTAACAATCTATATTTTTGGAGAACTAAACAATGATGGTGGTGTTGTGGTTTTCGGTCTAGGATTTTGAGGGATTGTTTGTGCAAAGTTTCCAATGGCCTCAGTGTCATGACATAATCATTGCATTAAAATAGGTTTGAGCTGCCTCCAGTGTTAATGAATTCCTGATACATTTGAACGTTTTTATGTTGTATTTAAGACTCTGGCACATCTGTTTGATATGTTTTTTAAAGCCAAGTGTTGGCTCTAAAATGACACCCAGGTAACGATATTCACTAACATTTTGTATTATTTCCTTATTAACCGTTATATTTGGAAAGGATGACATTTTATATTTGTTTACAAAATACATTGTTGCAGTTTTCTTAATGTTTAATGTACGACAAGAGTCATGTAGCCATCTTGCCACCTTCTCCATGGCTGCTGTAAGTTTTCTGGCAACTGTTTCAGCGTCCTTCCCCAAGTATAAATAACCGTGTCACCTGCATACATCTGGATATTTACATCCTCACATACAGATGGCAGGTCGTTTATATACATGGAGAAAAGAAGAGGGCCGATATTAGAGCCTTGTGGCAGGCCAATATCAGTAGCAGTGAGACTGGATGTTGTGTTATCAATACGGACACATTGGGTCCGACCAGATAGATATGACATAATCCAGGCCAGAGAATCTGTCGACAGTTTAAAAGATGTTAATTTTGTAAGTAACGTGGGGTGACAGACTGTATCGAATGCCTTGCGGAGGTCTAAGAATATTGCTCCAACTACACCTCATTATCAAGGTTTTGTTTGATTGTTTCTAGTAGAAGGCAACATGCAGTTTCGGTCGAGTGATTTGCCCGAAACCCAAACTGCATGGGATGTAGGAGGTCTTCATAGTCCAAATGTTCTGTGAGTTGCTCAACGATCACTTTTTCTATTGCTTTGGATATATCGGGGAGAAGGCTAATTGGTCTGTAATTGTTGATGTCTTGTTTATTTCCTGCTTTATGGATTGGGATGATAGTGGCAGTTTCCAACGTGGTAGGGAAAGTGTTTTCTGTTATTGATTTATTTATCAATGTTGTTTTAGGAGCAGTAAGACTATCTTTATACGTTTTTAGGAAGAAAGTGTCCAGACCGTATATATCTTTAGATCGTGAGTTTGATAATGCAGAGAGGATTTTGTTTACCTTTGTTTCATTTGTTAATTCTAAACTTAGTCCATCCTGAATAAATGGCAATTCTTTGCACTGATTTTGAGGGAATTTTTTTATTCAGGGTTTGTACAGACTGGATGAAATGTTCATTAAAATGATTACTTATGTCCAGACTGTCTGTGATAGTAGTGCCATTGATATTTAATGTTAGTGTTGTTTCTTGTTTGCTCTCTTCCAGTGAGTGTGTCAATGGTTTTCCATAACTGTCTAATGTTCCCTTTTGCAGCGTTGATTAATTCTAAGTGAAAGTCAGCCCTAGACTTCCGCATAAGCATTGTAACTTTGTTCCTCAAACTTTTAAAAATCATACGATCCGTATTTAGACCTGTTTTAATTGCTCTTTTGAGAGCTGAGTCCCGATTTTTCATAAGAATCCAAATTGTTTCATTAATCCAAGGTATTTTTATTTTAGCACTTTTCTTTCTGGGTTTTGTTTTAGTGTATTTACAGATAATCTCTTTGATTTTTGTCATTAGGTCATCGCAGGCATGTTCGGTGCTTGTCCAATTTATGTCACTCCATGGGACAGTTTTAAAGGCCTACTGAAACCCACTATTACCAACCACACAGTTTGATAGTTTATATATCAATGATGAAATCTTAACATTGCAACACATGCCAATACGGCCGGGTTAACTTATAAAGTGCAATTTTAAAATTCCCGCCACACTTCCGGTTGAAAAACTCCTTTGGATATGATTTATGCGCGTGACGTCACAAAAGCAACGGAAGTGGTTGGACCCCATCGGACCCGATAGAAAAGCCTCTTGTTTTCTTCGACAAAATTCCACATTATTCTGGACATCTGTGTTGGTGAATCTTTTGCAATTTGTTTAATGAACAATGGAGACTGCAAAGAAGAACGTTGTAGGTGGGATCGATCGGTGTCTTAGCGGCTAAGTACAATACTGTAATATCTGTGATATTTGCATTAGTGTACTGTCTTTAAGGGTTTGGGGAACGCGCATGCGCAAGTGAGTTGGCGGAGAACTTGAGTGTGTGTGAGTTTTGGCTAACAGCAGCTCGTGTATGTGTGTGCGTTACTTTTTGAACTACAACTAGTTACCGCTTTTTAATAAAGCGATTGAGCAGCGCTTCCTCGTCTGTGTGACTCCTTCTCCACTGCGGGGCATTACAATACTTACAGCAACACAACAAGGACTACTTACTACGCCTAGCCGATGCTTGCCGCCAAACCCACGGATGAAGTCCTTCGTCGTGCCGTTGATCGCTGGAATGCAGGTGAGCACGGCTGTTGATGGGTTTCTATCTTCATTTGAGAACGATGCTACGTGCTAGCTCAGTAGCTAAGTGTGTCACCGATGTATTGTCTTGGAGATAAGTCACTTTAAATGTCCATTTTGCGTGCTCGACTCTCATTTTCAAGAGGATATAGTATCCGAGGTGGTTTAAAATACAAATCCGTGATTCACAATAGAAAAAGGAGAGAGTACATAGTTCTGTGAGGTCTGGTTGCTAAGTTAGCTTCAATGGCGTCGTTAGCACAGCATTGTTAACCTTCGCCAGCCTGGAAATCATTAACAGTGTATTTACATGTCCACGGTTTAATAGTATTGTTGATTTTCTATCTATCCTTCCAGTCAGGGGTTTATTTATTTTGTTTCTATCTTCATTTGAGAACGATGCTATCGCACTAGCTCAGTAGCTAATTGTGTCACCGATGTATTGTCTTGGAGATAAAAGTCACTTTAAATGTCCATTTCGCGTGCTCGACTCTCATTTTCAAGAGGATATAGTATCCGAGGTGGTTTAAAATACAAATCCGTGATTCACAATAGAAAAAGGAGAGAGTACATAGTTCTGTGAGGTCTGGTTGCTAAGTTAGCTTCAATGGCGTCGTTAGCACAGCATTGTTAACCTTCGCCAGCCTGGAAATCATTAACCGTGTATTTACATGTCCACGGTTTAATAGTATTGTTGATTTTCTATCTATCCTTCCAGTCAGGGGTTTATTTATTTTGTTTCTATCTTCATTTGAGAACGATGCTATCGCACTAGCTCAGTAGCTAAGTGTGTCACCGATGTATTGTCTTGGAGATAAAAGTCACTTTAAATGTCCATTTCGCGTGCTCGACTCTCATTTTCAAGAGGATATAGTATCCGAGGTGGTTTAAAATACAAATCCGTGATTCACAATAGAAAAAGGAGAGAGTACATAGTTCTGTGAGGTCTGGTTGCTAAGTTAGCTTCAATGGCGTCGTTAGCACAGCATTGTTAACCTTCGCCAGCCTGGAAATCATTAACCGTGTATTTACATGTCCACGGTTTAATAGTATTGTTGATTTTCTATCTATACTTCCAGTCAGGGGTTTATTTATTTTGTTTCTATCTTCATTTGAGAACGATGCTATCGCGCTAGCTCAGTAGCTAAGTGTGTCACCGATGTATTGTCTTGGAGATAAGTCACTTTAAATGTCCATTTCGCGTGCTCGACTCTCATTTTCAAGAGGATATAGTATCCGAGGTGGTTTTAAATACAAATCCGTGATTCACAATAGAAAAAGGAGAGAGTACATAGTTCTGTGAGGTCTGGTTGCTACGTTGCTAAGTTAGCTTCAATGGCGTCGTTAGCACAGCATTGTTAACCTTCGCCAGCCTGGAAAGCATTAACCGTGTATTTACATGTCCACGGTTTAATAGTATTGTTGATTTTCTATCTATCCTTCCAGTCAGGGGTTTATTTTTTTTGTTTCTATATGCAGTTAAAGCACTACGCTATCACGTTAGCTCGTAGCTAAAGCATTTCGCCGATGTATTGTCGTGGAGATAAAAGGCACTGAATGTCCATTTCGCGTTCTCGACTCTCATTTTCAAGAGGATATAGTATCTGAGGTGGTTTAAAATACAAATCCGTGATCCACAATATAAAAAGGAGAGTGTGGAATCCAATGAGCCAGCTTGTACCTAAGTTACGGTCAGAGCGAAAAAAGATACGTCCATCACTGCCTCTCAAGTCGTTCACTGTAACGTTCCTCATCTACGAATCTTTCATCCTCGCTCAAATTAATGGGGTAATCATCACTTTCTCGGTCCGAATCTCTCTCGCTCCATTATAAACAATGGGGAATTGTGAGGAATACTAGCTCCTGTGACGTCACGCTACTTCCGGTACAGGCAAGGCTTTTTTTTATCAGCGAGCAAACGTTGCGAACTTTATCGTCGATTTTCTCTACTAAATCCTTTCAGCAAAAATATGGCAATATCGCGGAATGATCAAGTATGACACATAGAATGGATCGGCTATTCCCGTTTAAATAAAAAAAAATCATTTCAGTAGGCCTTTAAGTTCATTCTCTATTAAGTGTTGGTCTTTTTTAGGGATATAGGGCAAGCACTTTTGTGTACCTTTTTGGCTGTGATACGTAAATCTTGACAACTTCCGTGTTATCAATGTGAGGTTATGATCTGATAAGCCTGTTAGTAAATTGTACGTTTTTTTTAATGCGATCAGGTTTATTAGTAAATACCAAATCCAGCAAGGTTCGGGAGGAATATGTAATTCTAGTAGGGCTGCTTATCATTTGTGTCATGTAGAAGCCGTTTATAATGTCCTTAAGTTTCTTTCTACGCGATTTATTTAACCAGTCCAAATTAAAGTCCCCCATAACGATCAATTCTTTCGTACTGTGCTGTTTGAGGATGTCTGAAAATGAACTGAGAAAAATGTCTTTAGCTGTGGGCGGTCGGTATGCTACAATTACCTTGAAATACATTTCTAAGGACAATGTGATTTTAATTCCAACACACTCAAGATGATCTACTGGGAGGGTTATTTGTTCACTTTTAATGTTTTCCCTTACATAACTCCTCCCCCTCTCCCACTTGATCTGTCTTTTCTGTAAATCTTGTACCCCGGGACATTAATTAGAGCAGAAGGTGTTGTAGGTTTTAACCATGTCTCTGATAGACAAATGTAATCCAGATTAGAGTCTGACAGTAACTGCTGGATTTGTTCAGTCTTTTGGACAACACTTCTAATATTAAGGTGACCCCCAAATATTCCTTTGGGCTTTGAATTTTGGTCCCATAATATTTGTGCATGGTTTACAGTTTGAAACATCTTTGTAGTTCGTTGTTTGGAAGAAGCTGTGTTATTTGGAATTTTAGCTCTATACTGTTTACGGGGCCTAGTATTACCAGCATTACTTGATTCAGTCTTACTCACGCCTGTGCTGGTATCGACCAAATGTCTAGGCTTTCATCCCAGGTCTGGTAGATGAGCACAGATGTCATCGATTTGTTGTTGCGAGCATCTTCCACGTGCTCCACCCGCAGTCGAACCGCGACCCCCGCCCGGGCCACGGCGCAAACCCCGCGAGGCATCCGCGGCAACAGTCACCGCAACGCCCGTCCCCAAACTGGAGCGCCCCCGCGGCGAAGCGGGACGCAGAGCCGGCATGCCCGCAGCGGGGCCCCGGGTTGTCGCTCCACTCCACGTTCCAAGTGATCTCGCCCCGCGGGCCGCGGCAACAGTCACCGCAACGCCCGTCTCCAAACTGGGGCGCCCCCGCGGCGAAGCGAGATGCAGAGCCGGCACGCCCGCAGCGGGGCCCCGGGTTGTCTCTCCATTCCACGTTCCAAGTGATCTCGCCCCGCGGGCCGCGGCAACAGTCACCGCAACGCCCGTCTCCAAACTGGGGCGCCCCCGCGGCGAAGCGAGATGCAGAGCCGGCACGCCCGCAGCGGGGCCCCGGGTTGTCTCTCCATTCCACGTTCCAAGTGATCTCGCCCCGCGGGCCGCGGCAACAGTCACCGCAACGCCCGTCTCCAAACTGGGGCGCCCCCGCGGCGAAGCGAGATGCAGAGCCGGCACGCCCGCAGCGGGGCCCCGGGTTGTCTCTCCACTCCACGTTCCAAGTGATCTCGCCCCACGGGCCGCGGCAACAGTCACCGCAACACCCGTCTCCAAACTGGGACGCCCCCGCGGCGAAGGGGGATGCAGAGCCGGCACGCCCACAGCGGTGTCCCGGGTCGTCGCTCCACTCCACGCCCCAAGAGATCCCGTGGCCGCCAGGCCCGAGCCGGACACCGGCGCCGGGGAAGCACCCCCAGGGGGCACGGAACCGCACGGGTAAGTTTCTTGCTCAGGTGTGTAGTACGATGTGCATAGCTGTACCTGTAGGTTAGCTGTGGTGTTCCTGTTGGTAGCTGTAGCGCTTCTGCTGTTAGCTGTGTTTACGTTGATTTCTCCTGTTGCCGGTATGTTGTTTGGACCGGGACACTGGTGGATATCTCCAGACAGCAATAAGGAGATTGCCACAATAAAGACAATATTTTGCTGTTGTTTAAGTCCTGTCTTTGTTCGTTTTGTTGCTTGGTTGTAGAGAAGCGGGTGGATAAATGTGGCGAGCAGCGCATGTTTCCCGAACCCAAAGTGTTGTTCGGCTTCAACCTTGTGCGCATTTATTGTTTTGCTGATATTGTCGAAACAACATATATCTTTAGGCAAAAAGGTTTGACTGTTGCCTTTGTTATTCATTGTACTTGTCAGTATTGCATAAATGAACAGAGCAGCGACGACACCCACCATACCTGGTGGCGCCATTTTGTGGTGACGTGGAGGCCGCTCCTTGAGGGGGGGGCTAGGGCTGGGGACTGTTCAGGTGGGGTCGCTCTTCGTCATGCCATGCCACAGCCTCAAGCACGACCGCCACCACCAGTTCTTCGGTCTGCCAAGCCACAGCCTCCAGCACGGCCGCCACCACCAGTCTTTCGGCCTGCTAAGCCGCAACCCCCGGTCCGGCCACCATTACCTGCTCCACGCCCTGCTCCAAGGCTATCAACATGCCTAGCAGCTCCACCACGCCAAGCTCCACCATGCCAAGCTCCACCACGCCCAGCTCAACGCCAAGCTCCACCACGCCCGGCTCCACGCCAAGCGCCACCAGTCGCAGCTCCACGCCAAGCGCCACCAGTCGCAGCTCCACGCCGCCAAGTGCCGCCAGTAGTAGCACCACGCCAAGCTCCGTTACCTGTTCCACGACGCCAAGTGCCGCCAGTCGCAGCTTCACGACGCCAAGTGCCGCCAGTCGCAGCTTCACGACGCCAAGTGCCGCCAAGACGCACCAGGCCACGCCAAGACCAAGACCCCCCAAGCCAAGACCAAGACCCCCCACGCCAAGACCAAGACCAAGCACCCCCATGCCAAGACCAAGCACCCCCATGCCAAGACCCCCCATGCCAAGACCAAGCACCGCCATGCCAAGACCCTCCAAGCAGCCAAGACCCTCCAAGCGGCCAAGACCAAGCTTCGCCGCCCGAAGCGCCACGCCAAGCTTCGCCGCCCGACGCGCCACGCCAAGCTTCGCTGCCTGCTTCGTCTGCTGCACCCACACCTGCGTCATCTGCGGCTTCCATGCCTGCAATGACGACGACGCGCCTGCCTCCTCGTCTGCCACGGAGGTGGCCACTACCTGGTCGTCCGCCACGCCAAGTGCGTCCACCTCATCGTCGGCCACGCATGTGGCCCTTCCCGGGTCGCCCACCTCGCCTGTGGCGGCGGCGTTCCACTCGCCGCCACCACATGACTATGCCTCGGTAGATTCGGGGCCACTTGGCCTGGCGACCCACTGCCATGTCCCCCTCCCATGACTCTTGATCATGTGTTTTGTTTTTGGACATCTGGGATCTGTCCGTAAGGGGGGGTTCTGTCGTGTCTGTTCATGTTTTTGTTTTGGCCATGTTTGTTTTTTGGACTCTTTTTAGTTCCTGGTTGCACTTCCTGGTTTGTTTGTTTCCATAGCAACTCATTAGTTTTCACCTGTCCTGTCACGCACCTGTTTCACGTTTTGAGTCACGCACCTGTTTTCACTGATCACGTCACTATTTAAATCTGTCTGTTTCTGTTGTTCGTCCTGGGGACCTCGCACTTTTTCATCCCTCTACTTCATGTCATGTTCACAGTTCTTTGCCAAGTAAGTTTTTGTTTATTAATGCCACAGTTTGTGTTTTTGTTTTAATTGTTCAAAGTTTCTGCCTCTGTGCAAGTTTTGTGTTTATACCCAAGTTTTGTATTTCCGCCTTTGTGCGCGCCTTTTATTTTCATAGTCAAGTTTTTACCTCCGCTGTGAGCGCTTTTTGTTTATTCCTTTTTTATTGTTAAAATCTGGCCCGCGCCAACTTTCCGTTGCCTTCCGGAGAAACAAGACCCAAGAACCAAGTCGTGACAAATGGACTTAATGCAGAGTAAAAACTGTATGTGTATGGTTTGTTAGTCGGTAGACAACAATAATAAATAGCGGTAGATCACATGACTTTAAAACAGCATTAATCTCATTTGTCCAGATCATCCACAACAACATTGTTGTTCATGCTTTTTTTTTCAGTGATGTGCAAATGAAACGTCCATATATAACAATTGAGACATCATACACATGTTAATCAGCAATTTAAAATAATTCACTTTGTAGTTAGAATTAACACATTCAACACAATAGCATCTTTTTAATGTCTCTGATGATCATAATAACCCCAAGTGTCATTTAAACACGTTAAAACATTACCAACAACACCGAAGAGCAGTTGAAAGTTGCAGTTATCGGTTGGATCCGGTGCTTAAAAACCACTAGCTCTTTCATGTAGTTGGTTTTCAATCACATGACACCTTCCTGGCATCTATCACAATGGCAGCCATACTGCATAGGTGTAGTTTGGCAATGACAAATACGATTCAAGAGTGATTCGACAGTGACAAATTATGGCTAATACGTCTTTGTTAAGCTATCGGAGAGGATTACATTCTATTTCGTGAAATCAGTATGGTAATAGATATGGGATTGTGGAGGGGGGCGTGGGCGGAGTGCCTGCTGCGGAATGGGGTGTGTAAGGACCGGCCTTGAACCACAGCTGGCAGGAGATTGGATTACCCAGCTGGGGTTGATCATCCAATCACCTGCCATGCTTATCAGCAGCGGCCGGGGCCGAGACACACGAGTTGAGTTGGAGTTGGAGCAAAACACACACACGCACGAGACCACGGCGAGAGAAAGAGAGAGAGAACCAGAAAAGACTGAAAAGTCGCAGAGCCGAGTGCTGTCCTGGCGTTCACCCAGCAGAAAAGGACTGGAAGTTGCTGAGCCGAGTGCTGTCCTGGAGCGGGTGCACAAATAAAAATATTGTTGAAAACAGAATACCGGGCTCCCGTGAAGGTCTGTCATAATCAGGAGAATCCACCAGAGGGAAACCACCACAGGGATGATTGAAAATATAGACTCCTACGCCATGGAAAAAAAGAAATGGCGCAATGAAATCAAACTCTGGGCATCAGATATTGTCAATTATCTTCTCTTCTCAACTTCTCTTCTCTTTCTTCCTGTCATTAATGGTAATTAGTGGTCGCATGTACTTGTAGCTTACTAGAAATATCATAGGAAATTCCTGTCCATATTATATTATCAAGCATGGTAAGCTGATACCTGCACGAACATCATACATGCAATAGGCCTTACAAATGACAAAAAATTAAACCTACTACTGGCATAACAATAATAAACTATGCCACATTTTCGTTGGACTTTCTGATCAAGGTAGTGCAACAACAGCAAAAGCTAACTTTTCACCCTAGCCAGTTAACAATGGTAAGTGTCCTTAGGTTCCCTCACCCGGGGTGATCAGCAACCCGCGGCTTTCGAGCCGTATGCGGCTCTTTAGTGCCGTCCTAGTGGTTTTTTAAAAAAGGATTGAAAATGGAAAAAGATGGGGGGGAATACAAACAAATGCAACAGTTTGTTTACATGTAAAATCTTCCACTCCTTATTTCTCTCATTTTGTCCACCAAACGTTTTATGCTGTGCGTGAATGCACAAAGGTGAGCTTTGTTGATGTTATTGACTTGTTGGAGAGCTAATCAGGCATATTTGGTCTGTGCATTACTGCAAGTTAATCAATGCCAACATGCTATTTAGGCTAGCTGTATATACATATTGCATCATTCTGCCTCATTTGTAGGTATATTTGAGCTAATTTAATATCCTTTACTTGTATCTTTTTTTTTATATGATTTAGTTTTGCATGTCTCATGACACATAATCTGTATGTAATATTGGCTGCATTTCAGATAGTTGTTTGTGTGCCATGTTGTTCCAGACCACAGCAAACATTACCCAGCTTGCCAAAGATTGTAATAAATCTATTAAAAGAAGACAACCTTAACTTGGACACACACATCTATACCTTTGGCCATTACAAGCCAGTTATTTCCAGGAGTTATCTCACCTTCTGAGTAACCTCTGATTTACTAATGGTTTCTAATGTTGTAAAAATGTAAATGGTAAATGGGTTGTACTTGTGTAGCGCTTTTCTACCTTTTTAAGGAACTCAAAGCGCTTTGACACTATTTCTACATTCACCCATTCATACACACATTCACACACTGATGGCGGGAGCTGCCATGCAAGGCACTAACCAGGACCCATCAGGAGCAAGGGTGAAGTGTCTTGCTCAAGGACACAACGGACGTGACTAGGATGGTAGAAGGTGGGGATTGAACCAGTAACCCTCAAGATTGCTGGCACAGCCACTCTCCCAACTTCGCCACGCCATGTGTAGAATAAATATAAAATTTCAACATTTCTGTCAACGAAGATTTGCTTTAGCCTGCAATACATAGTCATTTTGATAGTAGGCTATTATAGCTAATATAGGCACTTACGTCATGTGTTGCCTTCATTATAAGACTTATATACAGCTTTTCATTTTTTGCGGCTCCAGACAGATTTATTTTTTGTATTTTTGGTCCAATATGGCTCTTTCAACGTTTTGGGTTGCCAACCCCTGCCTAACCCCCATATATTGTTAAACACAATATTCAACTTTATGTTTAAATACCCTATTCCTACCATGTACAAAATGCACAGAGTGCACACTGACATAAGGGAATGATTTTGCTGTTAGATCTGCTCTGCTGATACGAGACAGCCAGAGTCTTGGCCTTGCTTCATTTTCTTGATGACGGCTGGAAGTCAAAAGAACGAGGCTCCCCTTTCGTTGGAGCAACTGACAACATTGCAGTGGACCCTCATTCGCCAGCCATTATAAACTTAGCTGTCGATGATACAGCACGTGCTGTTAACTTGCATTTACCCACCCAAAATCGGACGTTGTATTCGTTCACACAAAAAGTGTTTGTCACATGTTGCATTCTCTTCTTCTATTTACATTTCTACATAAACAAACTGACATGACCACGATCGCCCCCTTGTGTACGAGAGGCATACTGCGTATGACAACAGTCGCATTAGAGATGAAGCGATAAAGGGACTAGACGTGTAGAGGAACTAAACATGTAGCTGTGACAATAGAAGAAACTAAATTATTTTCAAAATCTAATTTATTGCATGGAAACATACTGAGTCTACCTTGTGAGACGGACCCATCATGCAACATTGGCCTTTAAGAGTGGGTGATACTGTAAATATTGTTCTTAATCTGAACACAGGGTCCATATTAGCAATACTGATACCAATACTTTAGAAATATTTTCAGTATTTACTCTGAATAATACTTTTTTTGCTTTAAATACTTCAAGAACATTAAATTATTTTGTGATATTGAGTTTCATTTATATATGACAATGTAACATTATCAACAACAAAATACAATCATTTACTTATTGCCTTTTAATTGAATTAAAAAAGAAAAGAAAAATCAGTCAATAGTGCAAAAATAACTACACCACAGCAAAAAGTACAATAGGCTATCACTCAAATGTTTAGGCTTTTACCCACCAAAACCCTCTTTTGTCAAATAACGTGTTCCCTGAGATAATGTTTTGTTTGTAAACGATTTGCTAAAAACAATATCAAATATATGACAATATGAACAACACAGCAAAAAAACATGGATATTTGTGGAAATGAAAAGCAGTAGGTATGGCAGGTAGTATCAGTCCAATAACGATAATACCATTAGTGTCCAAATCCTATTGGTTTTACATTAATTTATTAGACTATACAGTTTCAAGTGGAAATCCTCAATACACTATGATGATGTGAACAGTATAGCACATATAGTCAATCCACACACAGGCCAAATTACGATAAAGTGCTTTCGTGGTACCTGGGAAAAGTTTAGGGAATTAACTTGGGTGTAATTTAAAAACCCATCCCAAAATGTTAGTACTATTTGTCATGTCTGTGTTGATCATGTTTTTGTTTGGCCATGTGCTGTTTGTTTTTTGGACGCTTTTTAGTTCCTGGTTTCACTCTCTTGTTTTGTCACTATAGCAACCATTAGTTTCACCTGTTTCACATTTTGAGTCACGCACCTGTTTTCACTAATCATGTCACTATTATTTCAACCGATAGTTGCCAGGAAGTCAGCCTGGCGACATCACACTCTCTACACACCCTTATGATCCATGCTGCTCTTTTTCATGCCCTTTTCTTATCCAAGTAAGTTTTCTTTATTCATGCCATAGTTTGCAAGTTTTGTTTCATGTCCATAGTTCTGCCTTTGTGCGAGTTTTTGTTTTTATAGCCAAGTTTTGTACTTCCGCCATTGTGCGCGCCTTTTGTTTATTCCTTTTTTTTTTAGTGTTAAAATTAAATATTTATTCACCTTCACGCCATGTCTGGTCCAAATCATTTGCACCACGGGAGAACAAACCACGCCATAGTCCAAGTCGTGACACTATTGCTTGCAAGAGGATTCAAACCTTTGATCCTCTGGTCCCCTGCATAACATCCTGACACACTAAGCCACTGCTTTAGTTGCATTAATTCTACATGAGTTTGAATTTAATTTGCTCTACTTTTTACATGTACAAATGAGCATTGCCTTAAAAGAACATATACACTAAAGGAGCGCTACTACAAAAGTTTCAACTCCAGCTCCTGAAAATGAATGTGACTTTTAACTCAGACGTATTTGTTCAGGGAAAGCAGACAGCAGAAAATGTGATGGTTGAAAGATGATGAATGCTGTCACCTTGTCTATCCCTGCAGAGATACACGCAGACATGGAGTGAGAATTATCTCTGCAGAGTTCAGGAAATGTGAAACAGCAGAAACAAAATGTCAGGACTGGGAATTTGCGAGCAGACGGCAGAGCTTGTATGTTGCGGTGTGCATATTTAATATGAGTGTGGTGGGTGTGACTGTCCCTGGGAGGAAACAGTAGATCACAAATCTATCAGACAAATCACTGTATAACACATGAGATCGGGCGGGGAAACAGCCCACATCTGCTGTTGCTTCCCTTCACAAGGGAACATTACCCTCATGAAGCTACATAACGATAATTAGGATCATAAAACTTTCTCCGTAACCATAACTCCCTTAGTCATACAGGTCTGTCAGTATTTATTATTTTCAATGCTTGCTTTTATTCATCTTGGCAAACAAAAAAGTGATTTCAGGAACTTAGTGCCAATGCAAAACATTATAGTTTAATGTGTGGTTACATTCATCATCCACAGCAAAATGGCTTATATTACTGTACTAATGTATAATATATGTATAATTATGAATATACAGAAGGAGAAAGTATGAACAATGTGGGAATATTTTATGAATCAAGACTTTTGCTGCTACTACCATTGCGCTTGCTATTAAAACTGACGACCATTGTTGATTTTCTGGTGTTAAATTGTGAGTTTTATCATCTAATAAAAGTCAAGAATGCAGGGTTCGTACGGGTGCTTAAAAACCTTGAAAATGCTTGGATTTTAATGTCGTGTTTTCAAGGTTTGAAAAATGCTTGAATTTTGGGTGAAGTGCTTGGAAATGTTCATCATATTTCTCAGCAGTCTGATTCAATAGGCTAATTATAAAATGGAAAAAAAGAAAATAAGTTTCCTTAAAAATGAAAGCCACACGCTTTATCTGTTGGCTTTGCATGAGCCCTTACATTAGGTTGTGGTCATGCCATCTGTGTCGCCCCAAAGAGGACAGTGGTGCATCGGCCCACCAGGCCGGGGGGTTGTCGTTTTAATGAACATGATGTATGCATGAATTATGATACAATCAAACAAGTAAACAATAATAATTAATGCCATTTCTTGTAAGGAATGATGTATACCTGAATGATGATGATACAAACAAACAAGTAAACAATGTTCGCAAACACCAATGACATTGAGTAGTCTACAGAAACACTGCTTCATTTTCTATGCCCCATTCAGTTAATGATAACTTCTGGTTCAATGTTAGGCTTATGTTTTAGCAGATTTCCGTATTTTTCCTACAGACAGCATTTGGTGACCTCAAACAACAAGGCTATGGATTGATTGACACCGGTTTTCGCCTTTTAAAGGGTACTGGAATAACTGGAAAATTGATCTTGAAAGTCTTTAAAAAGGGCTTGAATTTGACAATGGAAAAGGTGTACGAAGCCTGAGAATGCCATTTGTTGTCGCAAATGTTTAACTGAACAGGGGATGAGGGAGGAAGGACACATGCCAACTTGGAATGGGGGAAAACATGTTTGTGTGATAGGTAAAAGACACTTCTCCTTTATGAGAATCATCCATCCATTTTCTACCGCTTGCAGAAACTCAGGAAAAGTTTTATAATAGAGCACTTTAAGAAAACACTGTACATTTCTAGCCTAGTTAGGTAAGCATGTGTAGTAGCTGAATACAGCTTTACAGAATCATTAGGAGTGTAACCAAGCGAAGCTACAAAAAAATGACAAAAGTAACTGTAAGCCGCTGTATGTCATGGTTAGGTAGATGCTTGGAGGGTGCTCTTCCTCTCCAAACATTTAGGATACGCACATGCATCCGTTTTTTAGACTTTTCGCATGCAAATAAATTTTCTAAGAGCGGGCATGCGTCGTGGGCATGCACGCGACCGGACACGAAAAATTTAATCAAAGTCAACAATTAATTTGGTCCGTGCAGAATTGTTTTACAAGTTTAACTTTTAATTACGACAAATATAGACTTTTTGAAATTAAATCTGTTCTTTCAAACAACTAATGGTAACGTAAGTAATCAAGTGGTGTTATTATTATACTTTTTGGTTTGAAAAATGTAAAGTTGCAAACAGCCACATTAATTATATCAAGGCTGTTGTTTATTTAACGTCGAAAAAACTTAATTGCAAGTCGGTGTTTTATGATTAATAAAACTGACAAACAAATCCGATCAGCTCCAGTGTTTATTAAAGTAAAGTAACCTCTTAATTTCTATTTCTTTTGATATCGATCTGTCTGTGTTTGTTAAGTACTACTGTATATTTATCAGAACCATTCTGTACCACTTCCTAAATCTGCACAAATATCAAATTATACATTTAAAGGGGTCATAAAATGTTTTTTTTTCTACATTTAAAGCACTTCCTTTTGGTCTACCGAACACGTAATAGTGGTTCTTTGGTCAAAATTCTGCACAGATTATGTTTTACAGACCATCTTCAAACCACTCTCTGACCGTTTCTTCATAATGTGCCGTTTTGTGGGCGTCGTATTTACGTGCCTCCACTTCAACTGTGTCTTCTCTCCGTCGGCCATGTTTTAGTTTTTAGCGCTTCCACATCGAGTCTACTGACAGATATAAGTTAGAACTATACGCTACTTTGTAATAGTGGAGGATGCATGTGCATGTACAAGCCAGTCTGCCCCACAATATGAGGATAGAGAAAATAAGAAACTTATTGATGACAATGTCAGACTCGCGCAAAGCTCTTTAGATAAAACTTTAGTATATACGAAGATATCCGCTGACGTCACAGTTGGGAAAAACATCACAAATGGGGCAAATACCAAACGGCTCATTTGGAGGAAGTACGAAGAAAGGCAGGATTGTTCTATAAATATCTCCAACATGCCTCCATGGTTAAATTTAAATTTTTCGGGACTTATGTAGTTCCCAAATACAAAAAAACATGTACCAATAGGTAAGAAAAGTTGGTTTTGCATAAAAGAGCCCCTTTAAACTGACCACAACACATTTTTTCGTAGAAGTAAAATAACAAAGGTTAAAAATGATTAGGTGCGCTCTTTAGCCTAGAAATTATGATACCTTCTATGGACACTACCACGCTACTTGGTCAAAAAAGAAGCTTCAACACAGACACTATTTGATGTAGAAAACCGTAACGATACCATCACTCTACTGAGAAATGTAGTTAAACACGTAACAGCGCTACACACTTCCACTGTTAGTAAATTGATGCCGGCTAGGGACGTAACCATGAATGGTATTAATGATAACTGCAGTAAACTTCTGACAGTTAGTCTTACCATTTTGAATAAAATGCTCAAAAAACCATGATTGATAACCAGTGTTGGGTTAGTTACTGAAAACCAGTAACTAGTTACAGTTACTAGTTACTTTATTTCAAAAGTAACTCAGTTACTTACACCAAAAAGTAATGTGTTACTGTGAAAAGTAACTATTTAGTTACTTCTTCTTTTTTTTTTAAAGCTCCCATTAATGCCCTTTTAGCCTTCATTTCAGTACTGTTATTGCACTGGAGAATAATACAATGTGTTGATCAACTTGACATGCATTTGCATCACTGAACTCTGCTCAGCAATGTGGTCTACATACAACACACAAAGACAACGATATGTTTCAAAGGGCCAATTTGTTTAAGGCCAGAACAAATTGACAAAACTATTTTAAATAGCTGCAACATAACATACATAAGTAACAAACAGCATAATAACAACATAGCTGTAAACCAAGGAAGTACTTTAACTTTACATACACAAAGCCTAACCAGGCGTTTTTTCTCTCAAGGAATTCTGAAATAAAATCATGTCTGAAGCCCAGAACACTCTACACATTTCCCCAGTTTTAGTTTAGTTAGTTTTAGTTTAGAGATAAGGAATGATTGGCCTGGCCCACTAGGATCCCTCTTTATGTTTGTGAACTTTATAGTCTATACCAGGGGTCACCAACGCAGTGCCCGCGGGCACCAGGTAGCCCGTAAGGACCAGTTGATTAGCCCGCTGGCCTGTTCTAAAAATAGCTCAAATAGCAGCACTTACCAGTGAGCTGCCTCTATTTTTTTAAATTATATTTATTTACTAGCAAGCTGGTCTCGCTTTGCTCGACATTTTTAAATCCAAGAGGGACAAAACTCAAAAAGAATTTGAAAATCCCAAAAAATATTTTAAAGACTTGGTCTTCACTAACTGACAAAGAAACAGAAAACAGATTTGGTGTCTGTCATGTGGGGATCGCATATTTGTGCGGGATCGTTCCTCCAGTGCAACACGGACACTCCGGACAAAAACGTGAAGGTAAGAGATGATTTATTTACATAAATCATAGGCAAACAGAAAACAAGCAAAAGAAAAGTGTGCCAAATGCACGGGAAGCTAAGGCTAACACTTAGCGCAGAACTAGGACATGAAACAAAACCAACATAACACTTGCTTACCGCAAACAAGGAGGCCAGACAGTGTGATTAGTGTTTAACAGCAGGTGAACGTGCCGAACACTAATCAGAGGCAGGTGAAACCAATGTGTCCCCATGGTAACCAAAACAAACCCCTGAAGTGCACAAAAACAACTAAGGAAGTCCAAAACTAACAGAATATAACTAAACAAAACATGATCCGGACCACGGATCATGACAGTGTCCAGTTCAAAGTGTGACATGATTTATTTAAAAATTTCAGAGTGCACCAAATGATAATATAAATACATTTAATAAAGTCAAATACAAATAAGTCAACAAGAGAAGTTTCCTACACTTCTCTTTTGTAAAGTAAATCTGAACAGCCGATATGGGCATCTACATCTACTATATGATTGGCCTGAGAAGCTGGGCAGGAGATTATTTTAAAAAAAATATAAAAAAAATAAAAAAATTCAGAGTTGACTTTTGTATTTTACATGAGTTATTATTTAAATAAACATTGATTGATTTGTACAAACATGGTGCAAATAATTCATGATTTGTTAAAAAATGTTAGTGGCTAGCTAGTTAAAATGGGATATTGTGATTTCACAAGACTGTCTTAGAAGTGATCATTTGAAAATGTTCAATTTGAAAAATGTGCACTTAGAGAAAAAATAAAAATAAAGTGTTGCATATTGATATTTATCTGTTTCTATATATATTTATTGTGAGAAATCATTAAGATGATCAGTGTTTCCACAAAGATAAATATCATTAATTAATAATAACATAGAGTTGAAGGTAAATTGAGCAAATTGGCTATTTCTGGCAATTTATTTAAGTGTGTATCAAACTGGTAGCCCTTCGCATTAATCAGTACCCAAGAAGTAGCTCTTGGTTTCAAAAAGTTTGGTGACCCCTGGTCTATACATTTAGAGTGATGTGATAATCAAACACATTAGAAGTCTAGAATGAAAGAGTATATAAGAGAATTGACAGAGTGTGTGTACCGTCAGTGCTGAATGATGAGCAGAGGCAGAGTTTGGAGTGTCTTCTTTAGCTTGCTTTCCATGTTTATGTACTCACTGTCCACTGTGTCCAGGAGCTTGGAAAATGTTTTCGTGCCATTTGCTGTTTGACGCCCGTATCATGCTAATTAGCTGCCTGAAAGCGGGTGACCCCACTGTAGAAATAGCCTGCATGTCTTCTAGCACATACGCTGCAATGGCTCTATCAATGTTGTCCTGGCTAGCAGTGCCTCCTTAAAATCCAGCCGCTGTTGCTTAGGAGGTGAAGTGTGTCTCTCTTTATTAGCTTTGTCGAAGCATGTTGCTTTTGTAGCTGTTTCAGCAGATTTGAATTGCTGTTTTGGCAGTAGATGGGATCTTTGATCCAAGACACAACTTACAATTAACTAAAATGTTCTTTTCTTTGTGCTCGACAAAAGAAAAGTAGTGATAATATCTAGGCTGGCCATATTCTGAAATCCCAAAAAAAGGACACATATATGCGTGCTAAGGCGGGCAGTACGCCAAGGCCGGGGTCCCACTTTTTTGTAAGCGTTTTGAAAACAAATGACAAATGTATGCATTATCCTGTTATATCTCACATTCTATATTGTGTTTTGGACTGTTTGTGTGTATAAAATTAATTTATACACACAAATTTCAGTGGGTGTATAAGTATTTTTAGAACGCATTATATATATATATATATATATATATATATATATATATATATATATATATATATATATATATATATATATATAAATATATATATATATATATATATATATATATATATATATATATATATATATACACACATATATATATATATACACACATATATATGTATATATATATACACACACACACACATATATATATATATATATATATATATATATATATATATATATATATATATATATATATATATATATATATATATATATATATATATATATATATATATATATATATATATATATATAATGTTTGTACAATTTTAGATTGTGTATAAATTGAAGGACCCACCATCTGCTGAATAAAATAAATGTATTTATATTAAAAGGAAATTGAGAGTTGAAGATTTGTTCATGAATGCAGCATAATCTTTAACAATAAAATAAACATCTTATTTTAAATTTCATTATTTGCTATTGAATAACGTACAATATGTACAGTAATATTGTAATAACTAATGAATGTGAGTGTGAATGTTGTCTGTCTATCTGTGTTGGCCCTGCGATGAGGTGGCAACTTGTCCAGGGTGTACCCCGCCTTCCACCCGAATGCAGCTGAGATAAACTCCAGAACCCCCTTCAACCCCAAAAGGGACAAGCGGTAGAAAATGGATGGATGGATGTTTTTGAAATGTGGTATTCACACCTGGTCGACAAAAAAACACACTTTTAATTGGGCTAATGTGAATCTTTTAGCTGGAAACAAGAGACACTTAGACGTGGTTGAAATTTATTTTTTAATGTAAATAATCTATAGTTACAATTTGCAGAATTATTTATAATATCATTTCTAATAATTATATCATATATTTCATTTAATACCAGCATATCTAATGATGGAGTTTTGGTTAGAAAGACTGAGACACTCACAAGAGTTGCACTTTGATAGATAATGGTTTATGGTTTGAATTTATTTCGAACATGCATACAATTACAACATGATACATCACAATTTCCAGTTTCTCTTTTCAACATGTTCAAAAAGGAGTAGAAGCAGAGATTATTTAATCCTACCTCTTTTCCATTTCAAAGCAATTGCTAACACTTTTTTTCACTTCCTGTTCTCAATTTATTCACAATACACTCCATAAATAATGACGTTCAAGAAATGTATAAATAAATACAAATTTATAAATACATAAATAGTGAAGTAAGTTGTATTTCATGAAGTGAGATAAATAATATTTTTTTTATCATGGTCTTCTTCTTTGTACTATGTAAACACTTTTAGCTTAAACAGTTTCTTAATTGGATCATATTAGCACATTGTTTGATTTCTTTACTTAACTCATTCCATAATTTGATTCCACATACAGATTTATTAAAGGTTTTAAGTGTTGTACGTGCATACAAATGTTTTAAGTTACATTTTTCTCTGAGGTTATATTTCTCCTATTTTATTGAGAAGAATTGTTGTATACTCTTGGGTAGCAGGTTATAGTTTGCTTTGTACATAATTTTAGCTGTTTGAAAATTCACTATATTGTGGAATTGCAATATTTTGATTCAATAAATGAAGGGTTTGTATGTTCTCTCTATCCAACATTATGTATTATTCTAACTGATCTTTTTTGTAACATGGTTAGTGGCTGTAGTGTCCTTTTGTAGTTATTTCTCCATATTTTTACACAATAATTAAGATATGGTAACACTAGCGATCAGTAAAGAATATGAAGTTACTTTGGGTAAAATACATATTTAGCTTGATTAATTATTCATGTATTTTTTGATGTTGTATATTTTAACGTGAGATTTACAGTTAATTTTATCATCAATCATTACACCTAGTAATTTGATATAATTTACTCTTTCAATATCTATTCCGTATTTGTGTTTGACTTTCTCTTCTACTTTTACAAAATAGCCTTATTTTAGTTTTGCTGAGGTGTAAGGATAGTTTGTTTTTGTCAAACCATCTCTTCTATTCAGGGGTGCCCATTAGGTCGATCGCGGGTGCCCATTAGGTCGATCACTCATTAAAAAAATAGTCCTAAAAATTAACGATCATCAATTTTCACTATGATCTCACTTTCGTCACTTGAGCTCAGTATTAAGAAAAAAAACGACTGACAGGAAGGCGAGAAACACTTTTTATTTCAACAGACTCTCGCGTCATACATTGCGCAAAAGGTTAAAGTCCGACCGCACAGCTCCTGTCTTCACAATAAAAGTGCTACTCAATTACTGCTTGCGCTAACAAAATAAGAGTCTCAGAAAGATAGCGTACACAAGTTAGCAATCTATGGAGTTTGCCGTCAATGTTTTTCTTGTAAAGTGTTTAAAAACGAGTATGGAAGTTGGACAAATAAGCTGCCAAAAACCAACCACTTTCATGTTGTACAGGAGGACTTTTTTCACCTTCACAATGTGTATTTGAAAATGTGGAAGTTATCAGCACCAATTTGTATGTTTGTCTTTATGAAAGAAAGGAATCTACAAAAGTATCTGACGTGGTTATGGTTTGACTTTATTTCGAACATGCATACAATTACAATATAATGTATGTGTTTAACATGCTTTTATTTTCATAAAAACCTTTAACATGTTAACAAAAAATGTCTGTTTCATAAACAAATAAATATAAATATATGAATATAATATGTATATATATATATATATATATATTTATTTATATATATATACATACATACAGTATATATATATATACATACACATATATATATATAGATATATATATATATATACATACGTATATATATATGTATATATATATATATATACATCTATATATATATATATAGATATAGATATATATATATATATATATATATATATACATACATATAAATACATATATATATATATATATATATATATATATATATATATATATATATATATATATATATATATATATATATATATATATATATATATATATATATATATATATATATATATATATATATATATATATATATACACAAAACCAGTGAAGTTGGCACGTTGTGTAAATCGTAAATAGAAAGACAATACAATGATTTGCAAATCCTTTTCAACCTATATTCAATTGAATAGACTGCAAAGACAGGATACTTAAAGTTCGAACTGGAAAACTGACAAAGTTGAGGAATGCTCATCAAACATCCCACAGGTGAACAGGCTAATTGGGAACAAGTGGGTGACATGATTGTGTATAAGAGCAGCTCCCATGAAATCATTCACAAAACAAGGATGGGGTAAGGGTCACCATTTTGTGAACAAATGATTGAGAAAATGATTGAACAGTTTAAGAACAACATTTCTCAACGCGCAAATGCAAGGAATTTAGGGATTTCACCATCTACGGTCCGTAATATCATCAAAAGGTTCAGAGAACCTGGATAAATCCCTGCACGTAAGCAATGATATTACGGACCTTCAATCCCTCAGGCGGTACTGCATCAAAAAGCGACATCATTGTGTAAAAGATATCACCACATGGGCTCAGGAACACTTCAGAAAACCACTGTCAGTAACTACAGTTTGTCGCTGCATCTGTAAATGCAAGTTAAAACTTTACTATGCAAAGTGAAAGCCATTTATCAACAACACCCAGAAATGCCACCGGCTCCGCTGGGCCCTAGCTCATCTAAGATGGACTGATGCAAAGTGGAAAAGTGTTCTGTGGTCTGACGAGTCCACATTTCAAATTGTTTTTGGAAACTGTGGACGTCGTGTCCTCCGGAACAAAGAGGAAAAGAACCATCCGGATTGTTATAGGCGCAAAGTTGAAAAGCCAGCATCTATGATGGTATGGGGGTGTATTAGTGTCCAAGGCATGGGTAACTTACACATCTGTGGAGGCACCATTAATGCTGAAAGGTACATACAGGCTTTGGAGCAACATATGTTGCCATCCAAGCAACATCTTTTTCACCTGTTTATTTCAGCAAGGCAATGCTAAGCCACGTGTTACAACATAGCTTCATAGTAAAAGAGTGCGGGTACTAGACTGGCCTACAGTCCAGACCAGTCTCCCATTGAAAATGTGTGGCGCAATATGAAGCCTAAAATACCACAACGGAGACCCCCGGACTGTTGAACAACTTAAGCTGTACATCAAGCAAGAATGGGAAATAATTCCACCTGAAAAGCTTCAAGCTCCTCAATTCCCAGACGTTTACTGAGTGTTGTTAAAAGGAAAGGCCATGTAACACAGTGGTAAAATTGCCCCTCTGCCAACTTTTTTGCAATGTGTTGCTGCCATTAAATTCTAAGTTAATGATTATTTGCAAAAAAAACTATTAAGTTTCTCAGTTCGAACATTCAATATCTTGTCTTTGCAGTCTATTCAATTATATATACGTTGAAAAGGATTTGCAAATCATTGTATTCTGTTTTTATTTACGAATTACACAACGTGACAACTTCACTGGTTTTGGGTTTTGTGTATATACAGTATATATATACATATATATATGAAGATTAGGTAGATCACCTCGACTTGGTCATTTGAACATTAGCTCGCCTGCTGAAAAAGTGTGGGCACCCCTGTTTTAATTGATTAATTTCTTCTGTTATTAATTGTATTAGCTTCTGTGTGTTCTCTCCTGAACAAAATGCTGTTGTATCGTCCCGGAATAATACTAAATTTAAAACCTCTTAAGGCCCAAGCTGTTTGTTTACATGTTTTTTTTAATGTATCTTTGCTATTTGGGCTTATTGGACCCTAATTAGAATACAAACTAAGAATCATCTTTTGATATGATGTACTTAGTCCATAAATAACAAACGTGTATTTCATGTTTAGTGAAATGCTAATTCTTATTTTTACACTTTTTTTTTCAAAATTCCATTGTATGTTATACTCTTCTGACTCCACCAGATGGCAGTAAAAGTGTCCACATAAGGGCCATAAGACCCCAATTCAGTAGTGTACACAATTTTGGAAATAAGAGCTAAAAGGTGCTGTCCACGCATGTGGCCAACTAAGCCTTTAGAGGTTAAATGTTTTGTAACTTTACCAATGTCATCTATGTAAAGATTTTACGATTTTGTTCACAGTACTGATCCCTGTCGTATGCCATTGGGACCAAAATTGTTCAACCTTTATATAAATGACATTGATAAAGTTACATGGACTTAAAGTTAGAATGAATTATTAATTCAAAACATTTGCATTTCCCAATTAAAGTAAGAGCCCTTTAATTACAACATATCTTAAATCAGTTGATTCATAAACATTAATGATGTATTGGCTTGTTTCCAGACAGGTGAGTATAGGGCTGGGCGATACATCAAGTTTGTAAGATATATCGATATATTTTTAAACAAGATATGAATCAAGAAAATATCGTAATATCGATATCATTTATTTCACGTTAAAATTACCAAACACCACTTCTTTGTTGTGTTACTTGTTCTCCCCCACTTCCCTCGCAAAACTCCATGAGCTACTAAACCCCTCCCCTTCCTCCTTCCAAGACGTTTTTGCACGTATAAGAACATCCATGATTGGTTGCAGTGACGGGCCGTGCGTTTCCCACCTAGGCCTTCAGTGATGTCCGACTTCAATGATTACCTCTCAAAATACCATCATTTATGTCACCACATGACCATTGCTGGAGAAATACTATACAGAAACACATTTATGCCCAACTGGGCATTGAATCACCACCAACGGTGTACATAACGCATTATTTTCTGGCCAATTTAAAAATCAATAAACCCGCATCAGCATTTAAAACATACCTTATGTGGTACTGTCAAAATTAAAATAGCAAAAAACATATTAAACGAAAATAAAGAAATAAAATATATGAACTCAAAATCTGTAGAACCCATTCGAGCATCCGGGGTTGGCCGACATGGTCTCACAAGATGTAGTTTCTCTTTAACCTCTAAAGGCTTTAGTGGCCACATGCGTGGACAGCACCTTTTAGCTTTCATTTCCAAAATTGTGTACACTGCTGAATTGGGGTCTTATGCCGACATATGGACACGTATACGGCTAACTGGTGGTGTCAGAAGAGTATAATATACAATGGAATTTGGAAAAAAAAGTGTCAAAATAAAAATTGGCATGTCACTACACATGAAGTACATATTTTTGTACTTATGGACTAAGTACATCATATTAAAAGATGATTTTTAGTTTTTATTCTAATTAGGGTCCAATAAGCCCAAATAGCAAAGATAAATAAAAAAAAGCATGTAAACAAACAGCTTGGGCCTTAAGTGTCAAGACTTGATTATTGGGGTTTGCTTCTCCGGAAGGCAAAGGAAAATTGGCGCGGGCAAGGCGTGAATTTAAATACATGATTAATTTTTTAACACTAATAAACTACAAAAAAAAGGAAGCAAACAAATGGCACGCACAAAGGCGGAAATACAAACTTGACTAAGAAACAAAAGACATGCACGTGGGCACAAAAACTATGAACAAACAAACAACAACACTAACTGTGGTCTTAATAAACAAAACTTACTTGGCATGAGAAAAACATGAAAAAGAGCAGCATGGATCATCAGAGTGTGAATGTGTGAGGACGCCAGGACGAACAACAGAAACAGACAGATTTAAATTGTGACGTGATCAGTGAAAACAGGTGCGTGACTCGAAACGTGAAACAGGTGCGTGACAAGACAGGTGAAAACTAATGGGTGACCATGTAAACCAAACCAAACAAGGAATTGCAACCAGGAACTAAAAAGAGTCCAAAAAACAAACACATGGCCAAAACAAAAACATGAACAGACATGACGCATGACCAAAACAAAAACATGAACAGACATGACATTAAGAGGTTAAATATACTTCTAGAAAATGGCCTTGCAAATATATGTGTTGTCTTGTCTAATCATAAAAGATGCAGACGAGGCGTGTTGGCTGAGTTCTTAAAGTTGACATTAAAAACATCCAGCTGCCGGCATGTCTACATTCAACAACCTAAACGGGGCTACTGCGCCTGCTCTTCACTACTGTGGCATGCTGGGTAATGGAGTTCTTATGTTACCTAGCTCATAACATCACTATATATATCTGCCTTAGGCCATCTAGAAGGCACTACTGACAAGAACTTGTGATCTGATTGGCTATCGCAACTGTCTATCAACTGTATGTGCCCGTTCACTTAAAGTGCACAGACGCCAGCATTGTTGATTCTGAAGGCTGGTACAGCATGGCAAAATAAGCGAGCTGAATTCTGATTGGATAAAAACTCTATAAACTAAAAACAACAGTGCTGGAAGGAGCATAATATGACATGAAGAAAATATGAATACTTTTAGATATTTAGGGAAAGTAAATACAAAAATACTTTTATCTTTAATTATGATCATGATTCCTGTTTATGTTAGGCCTTGCTGGCCTGACGCCACACCACTGATTGGTTGGTTATTTATTATGAGTCACGATTGGTTGAGATTATGGCAAAACATTAGGGACAGGCCAATCAGAGGCAAGATAGGGCGGGTCATCGAACCAGGAAGGAAATCACAACAGACATCCCAAATGACGACGAGAGAGGGAATATTCAAGCGGACGATTTATATATTTAAAAAACTAATGGAAGATGGCAAAGAGATTCTCTTCTTTAGATTTTTCTTTTAGCAATGTAGACGCCGTCCAGGAAATCCACAATGTGTCTACTTGGCCACATTTGGACAAAAATGTATGCGTCTGGATAAAACATTCATTTGAGTTGTTTACCATGCAAGCCCAAATCAAAACTGTTCTCAAGTTGCTATTTCAGGCATATTTCGCACGAGAAATGCTGCCAAAAATGTATGCCAAAGTGAGGAAGATCATAGCCGCACAATTAAGTAAATTCACTGACATGGCGCTGACCAGAACTGTACATGTGTGACAGTTCATTACATCGTCGGCTGGGAATTAAAAAATGCCTGCAAATTAATTTTTTATCTGAGTTTGATACATTTTGTATTATTTGCACAGCTATGTTATTTATTTTACATAGAAATAATATTTTTCTATTTTATTTATGTTATGTAATTCTGTGCTACTTACACAGTTTATTTCCTGTGCTGTTAATACCCATCTTGACTAACTGGGTTAATAAAAGTGCCACTGACTGTTTACAGTACAGTTGTCATTCACTTCAATTTCAGTGAATCTTGCTAAAAAATGAATATCTTTATATGTATACTTTCACCGGAAAATATATTGAGATATCTATCGAATAGAGCAGCACGATGAAAGAGGGGTTGGTGCCTCTGCCTCACTATACGAAGGTCCTGGGTTCGATCCTGCACTCGGAATCTTTCTGTGTGGAGTTTGCATGTTCTCCCCGTGACTGCGTGGGTTCCCTCCGGGTACTCCGGCTTGCTCCCACCTCCAAAGACATGCACCTGGGGATAGGTTGATTGGCAACACTAAATTGGCCCTAGTGTGTGAATGTGAGTGTGAATGTTGTCTGTCTATCTATGTTAGCCCTGCGATGAGGTGGCAACTTGTCCAGGGTTCCGCCCGAAAGCAGCTGAGATAGGCTCCACCACCCGCGACCCCGAAAGGGACAAGCGGTAGAAAATGGATGGACATATCAAACATCGAGTTTGAGTAAAAATATATCGAGATATATATTTTTTCATCTATATCGCCCAGCCCTAGGTGAGACCCTCTTATTGTGTAGCGCTGCATAAAAAAACCCCAATAAAAGTTGTCAGGTCTGAATCCAGGTAATGAGCCAGATGGGTTGGACAGATGGAGTTGGCAGAGTTGGGAAACTAAACTGTGAGACCTGTGCCATATTAAAGAAAATAAGGGGGACTGTGAGACTTTATTGTATCCTTAGGAGGAGAAAAAAGGCCACTGAGATTCAGGAAACTGCTAAAATAAACTGTTTAACTGCAATTGTAATGGCTATTGAACAGATTGGTCATGATATTGCCGTAAAGTGCACTGCTAGCCGAGGCTGGAGGGATTTTTGTACGCAAAAAACAAGCACAAGCAGCGCAGTTAAAAAACAAAAACAAAACAAAAACCAGACCACATACAAATACAGTGGTACCTCAACTTAAAAGTACCTTAACTTACGAGTATTTTGAGCTACAAGCAGTCTCTCGTGTTTTTGTAATGCTTTAAGTTGCAAGCATAATTTAAATACCAACTTCCCCGCAGCTAGATGGCTTAACTCAATGGTGCCCAACCACCAGCCCGGGGACCGGTACAGATGACTCATTTGCTACTGGGCCGCACGGAAACATTAATTGATTTTTAAACTACTGCATTTTCTCCGACTTAACTTTTGCCTGTCCCACTAAACACACCAATAAGCTTGTTAATAGAAGTATATTACAACTCCTTGGTTATAGTACATGGGACAATGCACATTAATGGTCATATCAAATAGACTTAGACTTAGACTTCCTTTTTATTGTCATTCAAATTTGAACTTTACAGTAAAGATAAGAACGAAATTTCGTTACATCAGCTCATGGTAGTGCAGAATAAAAAAGCAATAAGGTGCATATATAAATAAATAAATAGGATACTGTACAGATAAATCTATTGCACTTTTTCATATGCATCCACGTTTATGGATGTATGTTATATTGTCTTTTTTATTCCAGCGAGTTAATCCATTTTGGGGGGAGTTGAGGGGATAATTATGATGCGTTCAAGAGTCTTACGGCCTGAGGGAAGAAGCTGTTACAGAACCTGGAGGTTCTGCTTCGGAGGCTGCGGAACCTCTTTCTAGAGTCCAGCAGTGAAAACAGTCCTTGGTGGGGGTGGGAGGAGTCTTTGCAGATTTTTTTAACCCTGGTCAGGCAGCGGCTTTTTGCGATCTCCTGGATAGGAGGAAGAGGAGTCCTGATGATCTTTTCCGCCGTCCTCACCACTCTGGAGAGACTTCCAGTCCAAGGCGTTGCAGGCTCCAGTCCAGACAGAGATGCTGTTGGTCCGTAGGCTCTCTATAGTGCCTCTGTAGAATGTGGTGAGAATGGGGGGAGGGAGCTGCGCTCTTTTCATCCGACGCAAAAAGTGCATGCGCTGCTGAGCTCTTTTTACAAGAGCTCCGGTGTGTAGGGACCAGGTGTTATTATCAGTTATCTGCACCCCCAGGAACTTGGTGCTGCTTACCATCTCCACCGCTGTGCCGTTGATGAAGAGTGGAGTGTGGCTGGACTGGTGCTTCCTGAAGTCAACGATGATCTCCTTGGTCTTGTCGACATTCAGGACCAGGTTGTTGGTTCTGCACCAGTCAACCAGATGTTTCACCTCTTCCCTGTAGTCCATGTCGTTGTTGTCACGGATGAGGCCCACTACTGTCGTGTCGTCCGCATACTTCACAATGTGGTTAGTAGTGGACCTGGCGCAGCAGTCATGGGTCATCAACATGAACAGCAGCGGCCTCAGGACGCAGCCCTGGGGGGAGCCGGAGCTCAGGGAGATGGCACTGGAGGTGTTGTTGCCCACTCTCACAGACTGGGGTCTGTCTGTGAGGAAGTCAAGCAGCCAGTTGCATAGGGGGGTACTGAATCCAAAGGGGGCCAGTTTGCTCACCAAGTGCTGCGGGATGATGGTGTTGAATGCTGAGCTGAAGTCCAGAAACAACATCCGCACATGTGTGTCCTTTCCTTCCAGATGTTCTAAGCTCAGGTGGAGTGCAGAGGAGATGGCGTCCTCTGTGGAGCGGTTAGGGCGATAAGCAAACTGGTATGGGTCGAATGTGGGGGGAAGTCTGGAGACAATATATTCCTTTACCAGCCTCTCGAAGCACTTCATTATGATGGGGGTGAGTGCAACGGGGCGATAATCATTGAGGGAGGAGATTGTGGGTTTTTTAGGCACTGGAATGATTGTGGCCATCTTAAAGCATGATGGTACCACAGCCTGGGTCAGCGAGATGTTGAAGATGTCTGTGAGAACCCCAGCCAGCTGGTCTCCACATCCCTTAAGCACCTTGCCCGGAATGTCATCAGGTCCCGGTGCTTTCCGGGGGTTCACTCTCCTCAGGGTTTTCCGGATATCCGCTATGTCCAGGTTTAGCGGCTGCTGATCAGGGCGAGGGATGGATTTTCTCGCCGGAGTGGTGTTAAGTGCCTCAAACCTCGCAAAGTAGTTGTTAAGGTCATCTAGGAAGCTTTATAGTTCGTGATGACCTGTATGCCCTGCAACATTCGTCTAGTATTTGTGGGGTTGTCGAAGAAGTGCTGCACTTTCTGACTGTGAGCACGCTTTGCAACCTTAATGGCACGGTTCAGGTTAGCTCTGGCTGTTTTTAATGCTACCATGTCGCCAGACTTAAAAGCCTTGTTCCGAGCCTTCAGCATTGCACGTATCTCACTGTTCATCCAGGGTTTCTCGTTGGCCCGTGTGGGGATGTTCTTGAACACACTGACATCCTCCATGCACTTCTGAATGTATGCGGACACAGACTCTGCATACTCCTCCACACCTGTGTGATGGTACAAATGTTAATGTGCCAAATTTTAGCCAAAGGCATATTTTTCATGCAAATGTTTTTGTTGTTTTTATCTGCCACACACAAAAAGCTGGTCCCTAAAAATAATGCATACATTAAACCGGTCCCATTTAACACACTTTTCTCACATTTAGCTCATTTTCTTCACATTTAAGTTGAAAATAAATGATGAATCTTAATGTTATATCTAAATGTTAAATATAAACATTTAAAACATATTTAAATGTTAAATCTAAACATAAATGTTGAATTTTAATCTAAATCTTAAAAATAAATCTAATCAATTGTGTCTCTGATGGGCACATCAATTAGTCTGAAGAGTAAAAGTTGGCATTTTTTTATGTGACTTGTTACCCAGCATCACTTCTGTGTGTCCCTAAAGTATCCACACCCTGGGACCGCACATTTCCACGTCAACTTCAGTCTTGATACATCTCAACTTGCCATGAAAAAGGGCGTACGGCAAGTTTTTGTACATACACAAACGTGCTACATGAGGGCTCAGGTCCTTCTGTTTTTACCTGTGCCAAGTGTGGAAGCCCAAACGCGACATTGTTTGTGTTAGTCAGTTAGAAAACTGGACAGCTTTCATTGAAGCTTGTGTTTGACTAAATAGCAACATGTTGTGTTTGCACTTCAGGATCAGTTTATTTATGTGTTCCCATAACCCTTGTCTCACAATGGAACATCATCCCTCACAGTATTATATATCATCCCTAACGTAATGTAACTTGCATGACCGTTCAGGAAAAAGTATTCAGAGTTTCTTTTAGCAACAGCTACTTTGTGCAGAGAGTTTGAGAGAAAGCCTGACGGTGTGTGGTACACTCAGGGACTTCAAGCTATCTTTATTCATACTAATTATCTTCCCTGTACACTTGCAGAGAAATACATTTTAATGTGAAATCTCCCTGATGGCACAGACGCAAAAATGTATGTAAACCTATATATTAGGGGTGTAAAAAAAAAGATTTTCAGATGAATCGAGATTCTTATTTGTAACGATTCTTTATCGATTAAAAAAGAAAATACATTTCTTTTTTCTTTTTTATTTGTCCTGTCCAGCCACTCAGGCAAATTATATTGTTGATGTAAATGCCAATATTTTCTGTACAGATTTACTTTACAAAAGAGAAGTGTTGGATACTTCTCTTGTTGCCTTATTTGTATTTGACCTCCTTTGTCACGGTTGTAATGGCCGCAGGGATCCATCCATATATATAAATATTGCCAGTCACAATTAGCTTGTGCTCACCTGGGATAAAAAGTATCTTTACTTATTATGAAATGCATTTACGTAATATTATGAACTGTTACAGGCATATTCAATTATCATGATAATATCAAAAATGTAACCCAATAGAATGTGAGTATATAAAAGGCACCGGGTGTATTGGACGAGGCGAAAGCGGAAACTGACGTCAGACACCACCTGGAGCACCTGTCAGCCAAATTGTTTTGCTACGGAGCCACTACTTCGAACAAATCCTAATTTTGTACCTTTTTGTGGATTTACCATTGACCTGTGGAGAACTGGGGCGAACACAGACTTACCAGGAGGACTTGAGTTGGATGCGCGGTACCGTATGCTTCCCCGCAAGCTTCCCCGCATGTGCATGCCGCTATGTGCATGTCGCGTATGGAACTTTGGGGACTTTGGGAAATATATGTGCTTTAAAAACTTTGGGTGGTGAACTGCACTTCGGGCTGTGGGATTGAGTGTGTTGTGCAGGTGCTTGTATTGTATTGGAGGGTTATATGGACAGGAGGGGGGAGATGTTTGTTATGCGGGATTAATTTATCACAGAATCATCACAAAGATGATATGAAAAATTAAAGACGAAATGAAAAAAGATCTGAGAAAAGCAACAACAGAACACAAACAAGATGTGAAAAGTCTGCAGCAAAATATAGAAAATCTGCAAACTCAGAACAACTCCAGAAATAATGAAGCCACTGAGATGAGCAAACAAATGAAGACCCTTCAAGAAGACAACAACATGCTGAGGAATATCATAGATGAAATGGATCAGGATAAACGAATGAATGATATCATTGTGACAGGGCACCGAATTAAGCCAAGATCCTATGCGAAAGCTGTGAATAATGAAGGTGAACCAGATGAAATGGATATGGTCTCAGCAGAACAGCAAGTGGTCAACTTTCTGCAATCAAAAGAAATTGAAATTGACATTAATACTATCGAAACATGCATCCCACAGAACGAAAGAAACAACACCACTCCAGTCGTGCTAGTGAAACTCGTAAACAGAAAATCTAAAATGGCATTGCTGAGACAGGGAAAGAAGCTGAAGGGAACAAATGTGTACATGAATGAGCATCTCACAAAACGTAATGATGGAATCGCCAAGAAAGCACGCGACTTGAGAAAGCAGGGAAAAATCCAGGGAACTTGGAGCGCCAACTGTAAAATTTACATCAAGCTGAATGGAGGTCCAGAAGCAAGAGTAATTGTTGTCCATGACATCAAGGACCTGGACAATTTTTAAAGTTTACACAGCTACCACAACAACGATGATGATGGACTCTGACAGAAAACAAGCACCCAAATTCAGCATCGACACTACTATGTTCCAAGGGACGACTAAACAAGAGGACCTAGATTCAGGATTGCATCCACCTACACTTATAGAGATTATTGAAACAACATCAAAGATTGTTGAACAAGAAAATATGGAACTAAAAAAATTCTGCAACAAAGATCACAAAAACGAGGATTTGGAAAATGATATAGATCCAGATACAAATTTGTTCTCCCACATCAGTAATAATTGTTTTTATTATACAGATGATCAATATAATAGCAACATTAAATGTGATAACAAATTGTCAATTATTCATTTCAATAGCAGAAGCTTGTATGCAAACTACAACAGCATTAAGAACTTTTTGGAACACATCAACGAACCCTTCAAAGTGATTGCTGTCACAGAAACATGGATTAATGATAAAAAAGGAATAGATTTTGATCTGAAGGATATGAACTAAACTACATTGATTGATTGATTGAGACTTTTATTAGTACGTTGCACAGTGAAGTACATATTCCGTACAATTGACCACTAAATGGTAACACCCGAATAAGTTTTTCAACTTGTTTAAGTCGGGGTCCACTTAAATTGATTCATGATACAGATATATACTATGAGATATATACTATCATCATAATACAGTCATCACACAAGATAATCACATTGAATTATTTACATTATTTACAATCAGGGGTGAGGAGGGGGGGGGGGGTAGGATATGGACAGCAAGTAGTGGACATATATAGAGAGAGAGAGAGAGAGAGATCAGAAGGCATAAGAAAAAGTATCTGCATTTGATTGTTTACATTTGATTATTAGCAATCCGGGGAGGGTGTTAGTTTAGGGTGGTAGCTGCCTGGAGGTGAACTTTTATTGCGGTTTTGAAGGAGGATAGAGATGCCCTTTCTTTTATACCTGTTGGGAGCGCATTCCACATTGATGTGGCATAGAAAGAGAATGAGTTAAGACCTTTGTTAGTTCGGAATCTGGGTTTAACGTGGTTAGTGGAGCTCCCCCTGGTGTTGTGGTTATGGCGGTCATTTACATTAAGGAAGTAGTTTGACATGTACTTCGGTATCAGGGAGGTGTAGTGGATTTTATAAACTAGGCTCAGTGCAAGTTGTTTTACTCTGTCCTCCACCTTGAGCCAGCCTACTTTAGAGAAGTGGGTAGGAGTGAGGTGGGATCTGGGGTGGAGGTCTGGAAGTAACCTGACTAGCTTGTTCTGGGATGTTTGGAGTTTAGATTTGAGGGTTTTGGAGGTGCTAGGGTACCAGGAGGTGCATGCGTAATCGAAAAAGGGTTGAACAAGAGTTCCCGCCAGAATCCTCCTGGTAATTTGGTTGACCAGAGAGGAGATTCTGTAGAGAAATCTTGTTTGTTGGTTAACCTTTTTGATTACCTTGGTTGCCATTTTATCACAGGAAAGGTTAGCCTCTAGAATGGAACCTAGGTAGGTGACCTCATCTTTCCTGGTGATAACAATGTCACCCACTTTTATAGTGAAGTCATTGACTTTCTTAAGGTTGATGTGGGACCCAAACAGGATGGATTCCGTTTTACCCAAGTGTATGGATAGCTTGTTGTCAGCGAGCCAGGTGCAAGTTCTACAGAGCTCAGCACTGAGGATTTTCTCCACCTGTGACTTGTCCTTGCCGGATACCAGCAAGGCAGAGTCATCCGCAAACAAAAACAATTCACAGTCGCATGCCGATGACATGTCGTTTATGTATATTAGGAACAGTAAAGGTCCCAATATACTGCCTTGGGGGACTCCACAGCTCACCGAGAGGGGGGTGGGGGGACACGGTGCCGTTCACCTCTACCACCTGCTCCCTCCCCTCCAAGTAAGATTGCATCCAGCTCCATGAGGTTTTGTTAAATCCGATTGCTCTGAGCTTATCCAACAGTATAGCGTGGTTAACGGTGTCAAAGGCCTTCTGAAGGTCCAGCATGACCATGCCGCAGTATTTGCCCGCGTCCACCTCATGTTTGATGTGGTCGGTCAGATAGAGAAGGCATGTGTCAGTGGAGTGGTTAGTTCTGAAGCCGGATTGGAATTTGTACATGAGTTTATTAGTGGCAAGGTAACTATCCACCTGTTCATAAACTATTTTCTCCATTAATTTCGAAATGGAACTGAGAATAGAAACAGGTCGGTAGTTGCCAGGTTCCAATTTGCTTCCTTTTTTTAAGAGGGGAGTTGCTCTTGCTATCTTAAAATCTTTTGGTACTTGGCCTTGTGTAATTGATAGGTTTATTATGTGCGTGATGATCGGGGCAATGATGGAGGCAGAGTCCCTGAGGAATCTGGAGGGAATATTATCAAGGCCGGTGGCCTTGTTTGGGTGGAGTGCGCTCAATTTTTTAAACACCTCATCAGCTGTGACCATTTCTAATTTGAAATCATCGTTGGATACTCCTAGCTTTCTGTAGAAGGCTTTAATGTGTTCTACACCAAAGCGACCAGAGTGGTGGGACAGCTTGTTGACAAGAGTTGCGGCTATGCTGGTGAAAAAGGTGTTAAGTCTGCTAGCTACCTCCATTTTGTCTGTAATGAGGGAGTCACCCTCCTTGATGCTGATGTTGGGGAGTCTGGTTTTAAGAGTCTGGCTGCAACCAGGAAGCTGGTTGTTGAGAATTTTCCAGAGCTCACGTGGCTTATTTGTCATCAACAGAACCAACAAAAATGGAGGAGGAGTAGCTGTGTACGTGATGAAGAACCTGAACTACAAAGTGGTAAAAAACATGTCATTTGCTATAGATAATATCTTAGAATTTATAACCATTGAAATATGTCAGGAAAAAAGCAAAAACATATTTATCAGTTGTATATATAGATCACCTAAGTCAAGTATAGAAACATTTGAAGAATGGATCAAGGCTACTTACATGGACAATGGTCAAAGAATAATTTTCTTATGTGGTGACTTTAATATTGACTTATTGAACCCTAACAGGCAAAAGTCTATTGATGACTTCATTGATACACTGTACAGCATCAGTTTATATCCTAAAATCACAAAGCCAAGCAGAATCACAGCACACTGTGCCACACTTATTGACAATATTTTTACCAATGATTTTGATAATAACACTACAAGTGGTCTACTTATAACCGACGTTAGTGATCATCTGCCAGTTTTTACAATTTATGATGGAAACTACAAGAAGAACATGGAAGACAAAAGGACATTTCGAAGACTATGCACAGAGAAGAGAATGATTGCTTTCAAAATTGAGCTACAAAAAACAAGATTGGGACAATGTGTACAATGAAAAAGAGGTTGATGAAGCATATGAACATTTCTTAAACAAGTTCATAATACTTTATGACAAACATTGTCCATGGATACAACTCAGTAATACGCAGAGAAATAATAATCAACCATGAATGAAAAAAGGATTAAAAAATGCTTGTAAGGAGAAGAATACACTATATAGAAAATTTATAGCACAAATAACTATAGAGGCAGAAATTAAGTACAAAAAGTATAAAAACAAGTTAACATACATACTACGATCATGTAGAAAAGAATATTACAGTGAATTATTGGACAGTGTTACGTTCCCAGATGGCTCAGAGTCTAGGGATCATAGGGGAACGCAACATAAAAGTGTATAAACCAAAATTAGTTGTAAATTAAAGACACAGAAGCCAAGATTTGAAAACAAAAACTAGTGTTATTGAAAAGTAACCATGGGAGGGGGGGGTTAAAACAAGACACAACACTAGCCTAGCTTGGGAATACAGGTGCTGTCAAAGAAATTAACAAAACATACCAAAACACACCTCTAGAAAAGAAAAGGTAAGCTGACTAACTAAAGCTATTTAATTAGCACAAACCAAAAACCTACCTACCTACTCTAGTCAAAGAGGGGGTCCAAAACATACATGGGTGACAGCCACCACTAAGCCTGGTGTCTCTATACACAAACAAATCCTATGTGTGTAGTGTACAGAGGCCTCTGTCTAACCTTTCCCAAGACTAGGCTGCAGATACTTACAAAAGTTGAAAGGTAAAAAAAAATGAAGACAAAAAAAAAACAGGTGGCACAAGTTTAGCAAATAGCTTAACAAAAATGATTACAAAACAAAATAGCGCCAAAGACAAAGTAACGTCTCTCAAAGCTCCACACAGCATGTCAGAAAAAGTATCCCCCTCATCCAGTGGTGAGCAGGTGGTTTTAAGCAGCACAGGAGGAAGAATGGTGGACCGGGATTGGCTGCCTGATCAACAGGTGAAATGAGGAGCAGCTGGGAACAAGAACCGGTTGATTAGCAGCAGAGGCAGTGAATGAGTGTGATCTGTACAAACAAAAGAAGAAGAAACACAAAACAAACAAACCACCACTACGTGGAACGTAACAGACAGGAACAAAAATAATATGAGAGCAACATGGGGCATCCTCAATAGCATTATTAAAAATGGCACTAAGACTAGGGATGTGCGTATCGATCCTGTGGTATCGATATATCGATACTCACACGCTACTCATTTGGCATCACTTTTCTGAAAAAAGTATCGATATAAACCAAAAAACGGCGTGTGGGGGGTGCAAGCATCACTTTCAGATGTTTTTGATTACTTACTTAACTTACTATGTGCTGGGACACCCCTGTACCTGGCAGGGTATAGAGCTGGCCCAGTCACGTGACAGGAGACAGCGAATGAGCGTCGTCAACGTGCAACACACACACAGCCAGCCGACAGCGATGCAGCCAGGCATATCCAGTGTTGTCCAATTGTTGACTTAAAACAGGCATTGTTTTTTTTTTTTTTTTAGTAATGTTTACTGAATATTTTTGTTTAAATGATTATCCTAAATTCAAATAATTTCCACACAGGGGAATTTACTTTTAGTTGAAAATTGCTTGAGTATTTAAAACAAGATAAGAAAGAGATACAATTTGGAGATTCTTCATCTTTGCATTACAGTTTTATTTTTTTCCAAGAAAATCTTGAATATATGATTGAATGTGATTTTGGTTTTAATCTGTAACATGATTTCTTACATTTCGAAAACATTAGCCTATTTCATATTTCATTAATTGCTAATTGTATCACAAACTTTAAAAAATAACTGCAGCTTCTTGCAATTCGGATTTGACTGTTAATTGGAAAGCCCTAATATTTAATTATTATTATATATAATATATAGTTATTATTATATATAATATTTAATTTATTTTTCATATTTATGTTATTTATTTTAATTGTACTTTTATTATATATTGACCATAATAAATGTAGTATAAATGGTCTGTATTTGTCTTGTGATTTGTCTTAAATAATAACAATAGTAATAATATTTTTGACTGACAAAAAATTGCCAATAAGAAATTATTGGTATCAATCAATCAATCAATCAATGTTTATTTATATAGCCCTAAATCACAAGTGTCTCAAAGGGCTGTACAAGCCACAACGACATCCTCGGTACAGAGCCCACATACGGGCAAGGAAAAACTCACCCCAGTGGGACGTCGGTGAATGACTATGAGAAACCTTGGAGAGGACCGCATATGTGGGTAACCCCCCCCCCCCCCCCCCCCCTCTAGGGGAGACCGAAAGCAATGGATGTCGAGTGGGTCTGACATAACATTGTGAAAGTCCAGTCCACAGTGGATCCAACACATCAGCGGTGTTACCGGGAGGGCATTCCAGAGTACTGGAGCCCGAATAGAAAACGCTCTATAGCCCGCAGACTTTTTTTTGGCTCTGGGAATCACTAATAAGCCGGAGTTCTTTGAACGCAGATTTCTTGTCGGGACATATGGTACAATACAATCGGCGAGATAGGCTGGAGCTAAACCGTGTAGTATTTTATACGTAAGTAGTAAAACCTTAAAGTCGCATCTTGAGTGCACAGGAAGCCAGCGCAGGTGAGCCAGTATAGGCGTAATGTTATGTTATGTTATGTTATGTTATTTTCATTTATTATGCGCCCCCCAACCAACTGTTACATCAGCCCGGGGCGCAGCCCGACTGGAGAAACAAAAAAACAGAAACAGAGACTGAGACACACAAAGGAATCTAAACTAAACATTTAAGACTCACAATGAAAACATAGATTAAAAGTCATCTGCGGTAAAAAGGTGAGTTTTAAGCCGTGCTCTAAAAGAGTCCAGAGTGGTGGCGGACTTAACACTCAGGGGGAGCTTATTCCACAACCTAGGTGCCATCACTGAGAAAGCACGGTCTCCCCTTGTCACTAGGTTTGACCGTGGGACCTTCAGGGTCATCTGGTTGTCTGATCTAAGGCAACGACCCAGCCTGGAGCTGGTGGGTTGGTCCAGGAGATCTTTAATATAAGCTGGGGCGAGACCATTGAGCGCTTTGAAGACGAACATGACGATCTTAAATTTCACTCTACACTTCACTGGGAGCCAGTGAAGGGAGGAGAGGATGGGAGAAATATGTTCCCTCATTTTTGCGCCTGTCACCAGCCTGGCAGCCGCATTTTGTACTAGCTGCATGCTATGGATGGTCTTGTTGGTGACCCCAGCATAAAGGGCATTGCAATAGTCCAGTCTAGAAAAAATAAGCATTAACACGACCCTCCGTAGGTCACTGGGGGAGAGGAAAGACTTGATCTTGGCTATGGTGCGTAGTTGGAAAAAACAGGATTTCACCACAGATTTCACTTGTTTGTCAAACTTGAGGTCTGGGTCGAATATGACCCCGAGGTTTTTGACATGGGGTTTTTCAAGAGTGGCCAAACTTCCCAAATTCTTTCTGATCTGACTGACCGAGGTGGAGTTGCCAAACAGAAGAATTTCACTCTTGGTGTCATTGAGCTGCAGGAAGCTTTGTGACATCCACTCCTTTATGTCCCGCAAGCAGTCTTTCAAAAGGTCCAGCCCAGAGGGATCATCTGTCTTGAGTGGAAGATAGATTTGAGTATCATCAGCGTAGCAGTGAAAGGAAATTTTATGGCGATGAATGACTTGGCTGAGGGGGAGCATGTAGATGGAGAACAGGATGGGACCCAGTATTGAGCCCTGGGGGACCCCACAGGTGAGGTTGACACAGCGGGAGGAATGGTTTGCTATGTTCACAGAGAAGGTTCTGTTGTTGAGGTATGACGTAAACCAGGACAGGGCTGTGTTGGTGATGCCGACCCCATGTTGGAGGCGGTCCAGGAGATCAGTATGGTCTATAGTATCGAACGCTGCACTGAGGTCCAGGAGAACCAGTGCAGCACATTTCCCAGAGTCAGTGATGAGGAGAAGGTCGTTTAATACCTTCAAGAGGGCGGACTCAGTGCTGTGGCCGGCCCTAAATCCGGACTGAAATTTTTCCAGTATGTTGTTGTGTTGGAGATAGGGCTGCAGCTGACTGAGGATCAAACTTTCTTGTTTTTGTCAAAAGCCTTGCAGCCGCATTTTGTACCAACTGTAATCTTTTAATGCTAGACATAGGGAGACCCGAAAATAATACGTTACAGTAATCGAGACGAGACATAACGAACGCATGAATAATGATCTCAGCGTCGCTAGTGGACAAGATGGAACGAATTTTAGCGATATTACGGAGATGAAAGAAGGCCGTTTTAGTAACACTCTTAATGTGTGACTCAAACGAGAGAGTTGGGTCGAAGATAATACCCAGATTCTTTACCGAGTCGCCTTGTGTAATTGTTTGGTTGTCAAATGTTAAGGTGGTATTATTAAATAGATGTTGGTGTCTAGCAGGACCGATAATCAGCATTTCCGTTTTCTTAGCGTTGAGTTGCAAAAAGTTAGCGGACATCCATTGTTTAATTTCATTAAGACACGCCTCCAGCTGACTACAATCCGGCGTGTTGGTCAGCTTTAGGGGCATGTAGAGTTGAGTGTCATCAGCATAACAGTGAAAGCTAACACCGTACTTGCGTATGATGTCACCCAAGGGCCAAGAACCGAACCCTGGGGAACTCCGCACGTTACCTTGACATAGTCCGAGGTCACATTGTTATGGGAGACGCACTGCATCCTGTCAGTAAGATAAGAGTTAAACCAAGACAAGGCTAAGTCTGACATACCAATACGTGTTTTGATACGCTCTAATAAAATATTATGATCGACGGTATCGAAAGCGGCGCTAAGATCAAGAAGCAGCAACATAGATGACGCATCAGAATCCATCGTTAGCAATAGATCATTAGTCATTTTTGCTAGGGCTGTCTCCGTAGAGTGATTTGCCCTGAAACCGGATTGAAAAGGTTCACAGAGATTGTTAGTCACTAAGTGTTCATTTAGCTGCTGTGCAACAATTTTTTCGAGAATTTTGGAAATAAACGGAAGGTGGGAGACCGGTCGGTAGTTTACCATGAGGTCAGGATCGAGGTTAGGTCTTTTGAGCAGAGGATGAATAACCGCTTTTTTGAATGCTAGGGGAACAGTGCCGGAGGAAAGTGATAAGTTTATAATATTTAACACTGATGGACCTAATAATACAAACAGTTCCTTGATAAGTTTCCCAGGAAGTGGGTCAAGTAAACATGTTGTTTGTTTTATCCCACTTACATGCTGTAATAATTCCTCTAATGTTATTTCATCAAAAATAGAGAGACTATTTTGGGGGGCAGTGTCCGTCGTATATACAGTCGTATTTGTGTTAATAGAACCCAGTTGTAGCTGGGATGCGTTGTCTTTAATCTCCTTTCTAATGAGTTCAATTTTCTTATCAAAGAAATTCATAAAATCATCTGCCGAGTGGGTGGAGCTACTGGGAGGAGTCCCTTGTTGGGTTAGCGATGCTACTGTACTAAACAGAAATTTAGGATCATTTTTGTTGAGGCGGATGAGATTTGAGTAGTATTTAGCTTTAGCTAAGGTAAGCATGCGTTTATAAGTTATTAAACTATCACTCCATGCTTGATGGAAAACCTCAAGTTTAGTCGCGCGCCATTTGCGTTCCAGTTTTCTACATGATAATTTATGAGCTCTAATTTCTTCTGTAAACCATGGGGTGCGCTTTTTAGGGGCCCTTTTTTGCTTTAGCTGTGCTATACTATCAATAATTTCGCGCAAGGCATCGTCAAAGTTGTTAGTGAGGTTATCAATAGAGCCGACATAATTTGGGAATGGTGCCATTACCGAAGGCAGTAGGTCAGCAAGAGTCATCGTTGTGGCAGCATTAATGTTGCGGCCGCTATAGCAGTTATTATCATTATTAGCTTGTTGACAATGAGTCAAAACTTCAAATTTTATAAGGTAATGATCGGACATTACTTTAGTATATGGAAATATCATAACTTTGGAGGTGGTGACACCCCTGACAAGCACTAGATCTATTGTATTACCGTTGCGATGCGTGGGTTCATGTATTATTTGTGTAAGACCACAGCTATCAATTATGGTTTGGAGCGCCACGCACTGAGGGTCCGATGGGGTATTCATATGGATATTAAAGTCCCCCATTATGATTATATTGTCGGCGTGCGTCACTAGATCAGCAACAAACTCGGAGAATTCACTGATAAAGTCCGAATAGGGCCCAGGGGGGCGGTAGATAACAGCCAGGTCGAGAGGTAGCGGTGTGACAGACCTCATAGTAAGCACCTCAAACGATTTATATTTATTATTTAGGTTAGGGGTAAGGTTGAAATTTTCATTGTATATTAGTGCGACACCCCCTCCCCTTTTAAGAGGACGGGCAACATGCGCATTCGTATAGTTAGGAGGAGATGCCTCATTGAGCGCAAAACATTTGTCTGGTTTGAGCCAGGTTTCGCTAAGACCAATGACGTTAAGATTGTTGTCTCTAATGACCTCATTAACTAATAACGCCTTGGGAGACAATGATCTTATGTTTAAAAAGCCCATATTATAGGTATTGGGCTGTTTTGACGAGTTTTTGTTAAGATTATCCGTAGTGGCAATATTAACAATGTTGCGTTTATTATGCGTAGTGCACTTTAAATAGTTTCGACCATATCTAGGAATTGATATGACGGGAATTTTCCGATTGTTTGCTTGGTGCTGCAATAGACTGGACATATCATAATTTGCCACCTCAGTAGAATGCATGTCCACCTCTGACACAGACACAACAGAAAAAACATTATGTGAATTGCGTATTATTCTAAGAGAATTGCTATGCGTACATGGATTATCCAGCCTGGTGCTGGCTAGTTCTAGCTTAACTGACTCCTCACCCGGACTAACAGACATTGTAATTGCCTGTGACCGGGCTTGCTCTAGTGTAGTCAGTCAAGTGAGACTTAAATAGTAGTCTATGTTTCTAGACAGGATGATGGCGCCTTCCTGGTTAGGGTGAAGGCCGTCTCTCATCAGCAAGCCTGGTTTGCCCCAGAAAGAGGGCCAGTTATCAATAAACGTTAGTCCCTGTTGCCTACAGAAGATAGCCAGCCACTTGTTAAGTGAGACTAATCTGCTATATCTCTCATCATTGCCTCTCGCAGGCAGGGGGCCAGAGACAATTACTCGATGCCTGGACATCTTTCTGGCGAGATCACAAGTCCTGGCTATGTTTCTCTTTGTAATCTCTGACTGTCTCATTCTAGTGTCATTGGAGCCAACGTGTACAACTATATTCGCATAATTAGTGGTGCGATTAGCCTGTCGTACGTGTTTACTAAGCCTGTTGCGAGTTAGCTCCCTAAGATTAGCTTCAATGTCAGGTGCTCTGGCCCCGGGGATACACTTTACTGTGGCTGGTTTGCTAAGCTTTATGTTTCGGGTGATGGAGTCCCCTATGACTAAGGTGTGGTGCCCGGTAGACTGGGGTGTAGGACTAGCTAATGAGCTAAATCTATTATGCGTCTCAACCGGTACACCGTAGCTTGTAGGCCGCTTAGGACTGCTACAAGCTGGGCTAGTTAGCTCGCTACAGCTAACGCTAGCAGATGTGTCCGCAACATCTAAAGTTACGACATTACTCTGCTCTAACTGGCGGACACGGCCCTCTAGTAGAGCCAGCCTCTCCGTGAGTATGGTGCAAGACGCACAGGAAGCCATTACTCACAGTGTTTTCTGTCACCGAGTGAAGTTCCTACTGTCCTCAGGGAAGTGGTCGCGGTCTGCGGGAGTAGCTTCCTACTTACCTTCTGACCGGCGCTGCCTTTCTCCGCGCTAGCTTAGCAGCTAGCTAGAGATAGAGCGATACTTAGCCTTTTTCGCAACAGCGAACAGACGGCGAGCAGTCACGCACGGTGAACCGGAACCGGAAGTCCGGTATCGGTATCGATGAAAATGCAAGAAAAAGTATCGGTATCGTAATCGAATCCTAAAAGTGTGGTATCGCCCATCCCTAACTAAGACGGACTACCCTCAATACTTCTTAGACGGAAATAAAAAAAAATGACAACATAAAGGAAGTAGTTGAAAGCTTCAATAATTATTTTGTAAATATTGGACCAAAATTGGAAGAAAGGATTCCAGACCCAGTTTCAATTGAGGACTATAATGATACCATAGAGCGAAATCCCAACTCCATGTTCCTCAGTAATGTGACACAGGAGGAAATAGTTACAATCGTGAAAAAATGTAAATCTAAGACTTCAACTGATTGTAACAGAATTGATATGGAAACAATAAAAAGGTTATTGAAGAGATCTCAGGACCATTAATGTATATTAGTAACCTATCATCCCAAACGGGTAAATTTCCAAACAAAATGAAAATAGCTAAAGTTGCACCAATTTATAAGACTGGAGACAAACATCAATTTACAAATTATAGACCTGTTTCTTTACTTCCACAATTTTCTAAAATCATTGAAAAACTGTTCAATAACAGATTAGAGAGTTTTATAAATAAAAATAGAATACTTGAAGAGAACCAATATGGATACAGAGCTAATGTTTCAACTTCAATGGCTTTATTGAAATTACAGAAGAAATTACCAATGCAATAGATAGTAAAAAATGTGTGGCAGCAGTTTGGATCTAACTAAAGCATTTGACACAATTAATCACAATATTTTAATTAAAAAACTAGAACGATATGGCATCATCTTAAACTGGATAAGAAGTTATCTAACGAACAGGAAACAATACGTGAAGCTAGGCGAACACACATCTACAACGCTAAATATATCCTGTGGTGTAACTCAGGGATCAATACCAGGACCTAAATTATTCAATCTCTATATAAATGACATTTGTAAAGTTACAAAAGATTTAAAGTTAGTATTATTTGCGGATGATACAACAGTGTTTTGTTCAGGAGAGAATACACAGAAGATAATACAAATAATAACAGAAGAAATTAACAAATTAAAAAGATGGTTTGATAAAAACAGACTATCGTTGAATCTCATGAAAACTAAAATAATGCTATTTGGTAACAGTAGAAGAGAAAGTCAAACACAAATACAAATAGACGGAATAGAAATTGAAAGAGTAAATGAAACCAAATTTGTAGGTATAATATTGATGATAAATTGAACTGGAAATCTCACGTAAAAATATACAACATAAAGTAGCAAGAAACACGTCAATAATGAATAAAGCAAAACATGTTCTAGACAAAAAAATCACTTCATATTCTCTACTGCTTACTAGTGTTATCATATCTGAGCTACTGTGCAGAAATATGGGGAAATAATTACAAAAGTACACTTCATTCATTCACGGTGTTACAAAAAAGATCAGTTAGAATAATACATAATGTTGGATATAGAGAACATACAAATCCTTTATTTATTGAATCAAAGATACTGAAACTCCACGACATAGTGAATTTGCAAACAGCTAAAATTATACACAAAGCAAACTATAACCTGCTACCCAAGAATATACAACAATTCTTCTCAAGAAATATAATCTTAGAGAGAAATGTAATTTAAAACATTTGTATGCACGTACAACACTTAAGACCTTCAGTATATCAGTATGTGGAATTAAATTATGGAATGGATTAAGTAAAGCAATCAAACAATGTACTAATATGATCCACTTCAAGAAACTCTTCAAACTTAAAGTGTTTACAAAGTACAAAGAAGAAGAACAATGATAAACATTCTGAATTTATTTCATCCATCCATTCTTTCACTCTCAAAATAATCTTACTTATCTCATCATATGAAATGTAACTTACTTCACCAATGATTATTTATTTATTTACTTTTATTGTGATTACTTATGGAGTATATTGTGAATAAATTGAGAACAGGAAGTGAACAAACGTTTTAGCAACTGTTATGTAAAAGAAAAGGGGTAGGATTAAATAAGCTCTGCTTCTTCCTACTCCTTTTCGAACATGTTGAAAAGAGAAACTGGAAATTGTGATGTATAATGTTGTATGCTTGCATGTTCGAAATAAACTCAAACTCAAACTCAAACTCAAACTCAATTTGGGTGGTATTAAAAATAAGCCTGATCGTGTTGTAGCTAATGGTCATATGTGTCTTGTGTTTATTTATTGTTAAACTGGTTCCCGGGTGAATATCAGGTCCTACCCGTGACTCCTTAATTAGCGAAGTGGCAGCGACACTCGGATAGCGTGGGTGCGTTTGTTACAGAGTGGTGGCCCGTACGGGGAGGCGGTGCTTAGCGTATGACTGATATCAGCGACTTTTATTTTCATTGTTTATAGCAAAGCATGGTAAGGGGAATTAGTAAAATAGGGAAACATTAGTTGTCTTGTTAAAATATAAATGTATATTGGGTTCACTTTTAACCCCTTAATAGTGAGCAGTGTGGCACACACACACCCCTATTGTGTCACTACTTTTCTACATACATTTTGATACATATATACATACATTTTTTGGTACATACATACATACTATTTTTATACATTAACACAAATAGACATTACATTTTACAAATTTGACAATTAAAACTTACACATAATTAATTTCATTGGAGCAATATCAACCAGCAGCCACTACCTCATGGGGGAAAAGGATAGACAGGACTGTGCTGCATCCCACAGGGATTCTTCTTTTGTGTTTCTGCACCTGCGGTTCCCACACAAGGTTGCAACATTGTTTGTCAACACTGTCTGCGCTCATTTTGTCGCACATTTGACCCTCTGATGTTCTGTGTACCTACACTCTGTCTTCCCCGTCTAGGCCTGCTGTGTGTGTGTGTGTGTGTGTGTGTGTGTGTGTGTGTGTGTGTGTGTGTGTGTGTGTGTGTGTGTGTGTGTGTGTGTGTGTGTGTGTGTGTGTGTGTGTGTGTGTGTGTGTGTGTGTTTGTGTGTGTGGGCGTTTGGTACACAGAACATAAATTTCCACACTTCTATTAGCCCCGGGTCCAGTGGACCCCGGACATCTTATATGTAATATAAATGTGTAGGGGGGGGTGTATGGTGTGTGTTCATTAAATATGTATTCTGATATATGTTCTGCACAGAAAATGAGCCAAAGCCAGTGAGTCTCAGTTTGAAAAATTAATTAATTGTATCATTTTTCTTTTAATAAAAATCGAAAACGGTCCCACAGACCCGAACACCACACAAGGGTTAATCATACAACTGCCATCCAAAGTTATTAAAAAAGTATAGATTTTGAATCGAGAGTGGTTTTGAATCAAGAATCGATTCTAAATCGAATTGTTACCCCAAGAATCAAATCGAATCATGTGGTGCCCAAAGAATCACAGCCCTACGGTATATATATTTAGAGATGTCAAAATGAATGCGTTAACGCATGTGATAAATCACAAATAATTATCACATCAATCATGTATAAACGCAGATTAATCACATTTTATTTTGAGCGCACATGCTCCTTTACCTTAACCGCGGATGGTCACATGAAAAAGGGTGCGGTTTGTTATATAGTCAGTGGTCATATCAGTCCATATGTCAGTGCAGAGATGAGTGAAAGGACTCTGACTGGTGGTACATTTTGTTTCAAAATACACCCTAATGGGACTATAGATAAAAGCAAGGTACTTTGCATAAATTGCAGCGAGGAATTCCCATATCGGAGCACAACAAGTTTAAAATAGCATCCGAAACCAAAACATGTTTTTGAAGCTACTAATACATGGACAACAATCAGTGCAAGGAAAAAAACGCTGGCGAAGTATACCCGCGGCAATGTAGTCAAAAAACGTACCACAGATATGTTAACCACGGCGAGCAGCAAATGTGATTAATCGTGTGTCTGTATATATGTGTATATATATATGTATACGTATATGTGTGTGTGTATATATAACTCTGCCTTTTTCTTTAATATTCTCTGCCTTCACATTTTATGAATATTATACCAAGATTAAAATGTCACTCCTGAAACGGATTTGCTTTGACTATGTTATGATCCGCTGCCCGGATCATAGTTTGTTTACGTTTTCAAGTTACGTGTGTTTTCAGTACCTTGAGTTTGTTTGTTTTCAGTTGCCATGACGGCAGATTGCACACACCTGCCTCTGGTTAGTGTTCGGGACGTGCACCTGTTGCCTGGGCGCTAATCAGAGGGCTATTTAGTCTATGCGCTGGCCTCACTCGGTCTGGCTTCCTAATTTGCTGTATGCAACAGATGACGACTATTTTGATTCCTGCTAGCTTTCACGCTATGCTATTTTTGCTTGCTAGCTCCCATGCTAGTCCTTTTGTTTTTGCTTTCCGTGCAATTAGCACGTTTTTGTTTGTTCACCGTATGATTTATGTCTTAAATAAATATTTTCCTACCTGCACGCCTTGTCCGAAGCCCGTCTGCATTCCTGGGAGAGCAACCCCACATCATCATGCGCCCCGGTCGTCACAGTAGGAAGCCAGCAGAATACAATTCTCCCGCAACGGAAATCGAGGAGATGGACGAAGGTACGTGGGAGGTGTTGCGCGCAATCGAGGCGGAGACTCTTCGCTATTCCCCCTCGGAGCGCCAGGACCTGTTATGGGGTCCTAACGGAATGTTGGTCCCAATCAACTCCGTATAGCCCGAGGACATTGCCACACTCTCGCAGTACTGGACGGGTCAGCGAAGACGGAAGCCGCCCAAGAGGGCTTCACTTCGCTGCCAGGACGCGCCACTCCCTCAGACTCCTCCACCGGTACACAGCACGCTACATGCAGCCCAAGCTTCCCCTCCTCAGATGTTTGGCAACCCAATTGACCACTTCGCCAAACATTTCTCCGACTGGGCTGTCAGTCACCTGGACAGCGGCTACAATGACGTCATTCCATTGGCGCCCCCTGAGGAGGTAACTCCGCCCACTTCTGATTAAGTCATAGATCAAGATTTTTTTTTTTCTATCTTCTGCTTCTTTTTGTCAGCGGCCTCCTAAGGACTTTAATTCCAAGATGAAACATTATCAATACATTTTTTTACAGACCCGCTCACCAGGTTTGTCATTGTCATCCAGGACTCAATCTCCACCTCCAGTGACTTTGGTTTCGCCCCCAGTGACTATTGCTCCGCCCACTGCACATATTTTTTCCCCCTGTGCTCCCACCCAGTCTCAAGTGGGGGGTGCGAATAGTCATTTTGGACAATTTAGAGGGGAGGATTCTGCCCTCTTCCTGACCTCCCTCCACCCACCAAGGAGCGCGTCTGGTATCCGCGTCTTGAGGCGGGGGCTAGTGCTGGGAGCTGTGCTAGTGGGGTGGCACAACTGCGCTCAGCCAAGCCGCAACCCCCGGCCCGGCCACCGCCACCAGTTTTTCGGCGTGCTAAGCCGCAACCCCCGTCCCGGCCACCGCCACTAGGCCTTCGGCGTGCTAAGCCGCAACCCCCTGCCTGGCCGCCACCACCGGTTTTTCGGCCTGCTAAGCCGCAACCTCCGGCCTGGCCGCCGCCACCATTTTTTTGGCCTGCTAAGCCGCAAGCGCCAGCTAGGCCACCTCCACCTGCACCTAAGCTAGCGCCAAGTCCAAGGCTAGCACCAGCTCCACCACTTCAAACTCCACCACGTCAAGCTCCACCACGTCAAGTTCCACAAAAGGTTCCTGTACCTGCACCACGGCAGGTTCCTGTACCGGCACCTCGGCTGGTTTCCACACCAGCACCTACTCCAAGACTGGTTTCCACACCAGCGCCGGCTCCAAGACTGGTTTCCACACCAGCGCCGGCTCCAAGACTGGTTTCCACACCAGCGCCGGCTCCAAGACTGGTTTCCACACCAGCGCCGACTCTAAGACTGGTTCCCACACCGGCGCCGACTCCAAGACTGGTTCCCACACCAGCACCGGCTCCAAGACCAGCTCCTGTCCCTGCTCCGAGACTAGCACGAGTCACGACTCCAAGGCTAGCACCAGAACCTGCACCAGCTGCCGCGACGACAACGTCTCCTGCTTCCACGATGACGACAACGTCTCCTGCTTCCTCTGTGACAACGACATCTCTTCCTGCTCCGACGACGTCTCTTCCTGCTTCGACGGCGACGACAACACCTCCTGTTTCCACGGCGACGACGTCTCTTCCTGCTTGACGACGTCTCTTCCTGCTTCCACGGCGACGACGTCTCCTGCCTCGTCACCGGCGGACCTTCCCAGGGTGCCGCTACCTTCCTCGCCGTCATTGTCGTCTCTGCGACCTCGAGCTGTCCGGCTGCACAAGCGGAGATCAGGGGTCCGCATGTGGCTCCTTCAGAGGTCAGTCAATGGACGCCAGTGGCGCAAAAAGCAGCGACGCCTAGGACGTAGGCATAAAACTCTTCTTCTGCTGAACTTCTGGCGCCACTCACGCCCACCTTCTCGGCGGCCACGGATGTGGCCTTTCCGTGGTTGCCCGCCTCGCCTGCGGCAGCGGCGTACCATTCGCCGCCGACACCTGACTCTTCCCCGGTGGATTCGGGGACACGTGGCCTGGCGACCCACCACCAAGTCCTCACTCCGCCTTCCCTTGACTCTTGAACTATTTCTTGTTTTTTGGGTTCTAGTTTTTTTTTGTTAAGGGACATCTGGAATCTGTCCTTTAAGGGGGGGGGGGTACTGTTATGATCCGCTGCCCGGATCATAGTTTGTTTACGTTTTCAAGTTACGTGTGTTTTCAGCACCTTGAGTTTGTTTGTTTTCAGTTGCCATGACGGCAGATTGCACACACCTGCCTCTGGTTAGTGTTCGGGACGCACACCTGTTGCCCAAGCGCTAATCAGAGGGCTATTTTGTCTATGCGCTGGCCTCACTCGGTCTGGCTTCCTAATTTTCTGTATGCAAAAGATGACAACTATTTTGATTCCTGCTAGCTTTCACGCTACGCTATTTTTGCTTGCTAGCTCCCACATTAGTCCCTTTGTTTTTGCCTTCCGTGCTATGAGCACGTTTTTGTTTGTTCACCGTATGATTTATGTCTTAAATAAATATTTTCCTACCTGCACGCTGTGTCCGAAGCCCGTCTGCATTCCTGGGAGAGCAACACCGCAACATCATGCACCCCGGTCGTCACAGACAAGATGGGTGTGGAGAAACAAAAAAGCAGACCCTGTTTAATGAAAATACAGTATTCTATTGAGCAGACATCTATACAACAGGATGTTGGAGAACATGCTAATGACTCCAAAAACCAGCAAAGCTAAAAATTCCCACAGGAAAGACATTGTTGGGGTCACATGTTTGTAATCCCAGTTGGGTTGTGTTCCTGTCTTCTTATAAGAGTATTCTGTATCCTAACAAATTTGCACAGCAATGTTTGTTTTTCATATTATTTATGATATGCGCTAGTGATTTTAACTAACCAGGTAACTGTTTTCTGAAGCACACATATTTGAATGTCAAAAACAATTATTCTTTCATTCTGGGACACAAACTCCAGCAAACTATCTTTGCTTAAAGGGGAACTGCACCTTTTTTTGAATTTTGCCCATCGTTCACAATCATTATGAGCGACAAGAACACAAGTCTTTTTCCATAGCAGCGCACTGCCGACTTCCGGCAATAAATGTGTGTTCCTACTTTTCGTAAACAAACGCAAGTGTGTTCTAATCATGGCAGACTTGATTATAGACGATGAAGATGGCTATTTTTGGACAAATGAGGATTAACAATCTTATCTTTTTAAAGATGAATACACGGAGGATGAACTGCTGCTTGCGCAAAGTGAGGCTGAAACGTCGAAGCAGACAGACGGAGAGAGAGTGAGGTCGGCGTGACTTTACGGTGCAAATGTGGAACTTGTAGCCAAGCTGTGTCGACATGAATTGAGCAAAATGTATTAACCTTTTAGATTGTTATAGTAACTATAGGTTAAGCTTTGATGAAAAGTGATTTTATGCATGAGTGTATGTATGCATATGTGTTTGTAAAGATTAAGATTAAAGATTAAAGTACCAATGATTGTCACACACACACTAGATGTGGTGAAATTTGTTCTCTGCATTTGTCCCATCCCCTTGGGGAGCAGTGGGCAGCAGCGGCGCCGCGCCCGGGAATCATTTTGGTGATTTAACCCCCAACTCCAGTGTACAGTATATGTTTTTGTACAGTGAATGTGCGTGTGGATGTATGTACTGTGAGTGTGTATGTACTGTATTTGCGTATGTATGCGTGTGCGTATGTATAAATGAATGAGTATACAGGTATGTATGAATAATTGTGTGTATGTATGTGAATTTGTATGTACTTCATATTTGTCTCTCAGATGTGTGCGGGAGCCAAAGTGTGGCCCCAGCCAACCAGGCAGCCCAACCCAAAACAGCCGGCCGGTGCCCAGGAAACAAGGAATCACCAGCCTCACGCAGCCAGGCCAGCCACCGACAGGAACCCCAGAGCTAGGGCGACCGTGCCGCCCGGCAGGGCCAGCAGCAGGCCATAGACGAACGCGCTCAGCAGAGGACAAAGCACTGGAAAAGCACGGTACAGCCAGCCTCCAAGCCAGCGAGAGACCACACCCCATGCGGCCAGATAGACTGGACGCCACTCCCAGAAGTGCCCAAAGACCCGCTAGACCAGCAACTGGGCCCTCACGAGCCCAACCCCCCCAGGAGATCACGGAGACGAACCCAAGTCGGCCGCCTCAGGACCCCCCAGCACGGGGCCACCCCGCCCACCTACAGGGACCCCGGCGATGGAGATTGAACATCCAGCAACTGCCCTGGCTAATCCTACCTGTCAGGGAAGAAGAGGAAAAAAAAGAGATCACAGACACGCTGACACACAAAGTCACTACCCCAGCAGCTGGCCGCCTTGCAACACTGCACAATACTCTGCAGCACACTGAGCTGCCACAATAGACGTGGGGGCTAGACCCAGCAGGCCCCAACCAAGACGGGCATCCGCAAGGGGTAGACAGAAAGACCCAGGGCCGCAGACATGCAGCCCTGCTGCAGTAGCCTGAGGCCCCGACCCCCGCCAAACAAGCAGGCCCCGATTACACCCCCCCAAAAATATATATATATATTTATATATACATACATACACGTGTGTTTGTGTGTGTATATACATATACAAACTTATACAAACAAACAAATCCATACACAGGCCGGTGGGGCAGCAATCCAGCCCCGGAACCCACTGTACACCGTGCCCCCAACACCCGACAATAAACGAGAACGAAGCTGGCAAGTTCGCCAGCCCCAACAACCACCACATGTACGCGCTGCCACAACATAAATGGAGTGCTTACCCAAAACTAACTGGAAACGTCCTCAACCACCTTGACCAAAGAGACAATTGTCCATCGAGTGAGTCACTACAATGTTGATCATGATGGAAGCAGCACATCACTGAACAAATACAGAACATACACTGTTGAGCTAGTTGTGTACAAACAAAACATGAAATATGAGGTGCCGTTAGGGACATTATTCAGAATTACCGCTTACATACACTACTGAAATGCTCTCACATGAACAACTGAAATATTTTTCTCTCACACACCCTACTGAAACACTCTTATACACACACTACTAAAATGCTCTTACATACACTACTGAAATGCTCTTACATACACTACTGAAATGCTCTCACAAACAACTAAAATGTTTTTCACTCACAGAACCAACTGAATTATACACACTACTGAAATGCTCTTACATACACTACTGAAACACTCTTATACACACTACTGAAACACTCTTATAAACACTACTGAAACACTCTTATAAATACTACAGAAACACTCTTATACACACTACTGAAACACTCTTATAAACACTACTGAAAAGCTCTTACATACACTACTGAAACACTCTTATAAACACTACTGAAACACTCTTACATACACTACTGAAACACTCTTATAAACACTACTGAAACACTCTTATAAACACTACTGAAACACTCTTACATACACTACTGAAATGCTCTCACATAAACAACTAAAATGTTTTTCTCTCACGTACAGACACACACACACACCTCCTGAAATTATTTTTCACTGGTATGCATAAACGGATTTCACCTGTGTGTGTGTGTGATTTTTACACGTGCGTGTAAGAGACAACAATTTCAGTAGTATGTGTGCAAAGATTTCAGTTATGTGTATGAGCGCTATTTACCAGTGTGTGTGAGCGAGGTTGCATTCCGGTTCCGGTCACCAATAATCCCTGCCCCTTTTCAGATACGTTTTTTAAAGCCAAGTTGGGAACAAAATGTCTGCCTGACTGCCGACAAGTAGCTTAACCGAGACGGTAGCGCCACTTCATAATTTGCACTTTCAGTGCAACAAGGGTCTGGCTGCCGCCGTGGGTTGCCCCTGCAGGATGCGACACCTGAGCACAGCGGTGCCTTTCTCCTCCCGACAGCCAAGCAACCTGGAGCACTCGTTCCATTGCGAGTTTACACCGCAGCATTATCAAGTGCAACGTTCCAGTTCATGGACATCGAAGCAAGAGGAGGAAAAGGTAATTAGACATTATTTATTTCTAAATGATTGTTGAATCCCACGAAATGTAACGCAACATGGCATTGTAGTGAGCTAACCAGTTAGCCTTAGTCTGCCTCCACTACAAACAAGTTAGCAACTAGTGTTTCCGCGGCTCCTAAGAGTCTGGCATCTATTGCAAACTTGCCGTTTGTCTCGGAGGAAGCGGACAAAAGTACACAGTCAAATCAGCTGGTAATGTTTGCAGCGTTGTTGCTATGGTAACATGTCGAAATGTGAGTCACGTCGTGGTACGTCAGTAGCTAATCATATACTAATAATAATGGATTACATTTATTTAGCCCTTTTCTATCAACTAGATAAGTGGTCCCCAAACTACGGCCTGCAGGCTGGTTACGGCCCGCCAGCGTCCAAAATCCGGCCAGTGGGGAAAAAAAAAGAAAAATATTGCTTTTAAATCTGACTTTTCTAATCCATTTTTTAGTGTCTCCTAGCCGCTCAGGCAAATCATATTGTCTAAAAATGCATTTCCCTGTATGACTTATATTGTCTTAGCTATTTTCATGTGATCTGATTGTTACATTCTTATTTCAGAGTCATCACACAGCTACATGACCATTTCAACAAGGACGGAATAAACAACCTCTGGATTGTGTTCTTCGACTAATTCCAAAGCATGATGCAATTATTTGCCATGATATAGCGATGGACACACAGTGAGAATAGTTTTTTCGTTGGCTATACTGGATCTGTGCTGCCCTGGGTGGCCAGTCAAGGGTGTTGGAGGTGGCAAATTTGGCTCTCTGTCTGGCCTCATGTTCATGCAGCACATTGCGAAAACATCTGTACAATGATCCTAGAAGGTTCTTGACATCCGCATCATCATGCCCGTCATACCAGTTATCATGGTTTTTGCTTTTGTAATCATTATTTGAATAACAATAACATATAAAAGATTACATACAAAACAAATGTTACTTAAGAATACAGTATTTATTTTGAAACCGTACAGCAGCCTTAAATAGCAAATAAATATTTTTTACTATTACATTAAACACATCAATTCACAATACTGATCATTTAAAAGTCTAGTTTTTGTTACACCACAGATAGATTTTTGTTAAAATGCGTTGTTTAAAAAGAAGTATGCGATGAGTTAGTGGTGCCCCTGTTTGTCATTTATTGCGATGACAGAAAAGTAAAAGTGGTTGAAAATGTGGCGATAATACTCCCTTTTTTAAATGTACATTCTGTTAATTTGTATATTATTGTTCCCTTTTACTCCTTTGTAAGCTATAGTTTTATACAAAACATTAAAATAACACAGAACATGACGTAGCAGACTCCGTCGTAAAATGTTCAAGTTCCGGAAGGGACGTAGTCTACACGCATGCGTCGACAGATTGTGTTTTCTGCTATCAATGGAGTAGTGTGCTGCAAACTTAGAAAAAGGATATGTACTTCACTGTTTGGAGGAAAACAAAAGGCCATCGAACAGCAATGACTAGAATGGTGCATTTTTCTTTAAAGCTATTTCCATAACAAAGATATTTGACATTAAACATTTTCAAATGAAGTATTTATAATTTATTTTCGTCATAATTTTCCATCATTTAACAATATATTTAAACAACACTAACAAAAAACAAGAAATGTAAGAAATAACAGTTAAAAGTTTAAAACAAAAATCAAATAAAAGCATCATATTACACATTACATATTGTTTTTTCTTAGGCAGGAAATGGATGGATGGATAATAAAATGAAAAACTATTTGGTTTGCATGACATAACATTGTATTTATGAATAAGACCCCGAACGGGACAAGCGGTAGAAAACGGATGGATGGAATATGTAATACTCTGAGTAGACACAGCAGTTTGACAGCATACTCAAGTTTTTATGACATTTACCTTGTAAGAACAGAACCCTTTCTTTGAACTCAAACAGTATATTATAAGCACTAAAAAGTATATTGTAAGTACTAAACAGTTTATTGTAAGTACTAAACAGTTTATTGTAAGTACTAAACAGTATATTGTAAGTACTAAACTGTACAACAGAAAGTTCAGTCCAGAATAATTGTGAGATTGGACATTCATGGTTAATTGCCTCTTTTTCAATGGGACAAAAAAAAGAGCATTCTAAAGAAACAGCCTGGATGAATTTAGACAGAAGCGATTAACAAGGTAACATTTGTGACATGATTGTAACTTTATTTTAAATGTGTTATGTTTAGTCCAGTTTTTTTCAAAATGAATATGAGGTAAGAAGTTTCTCTGGGACACAACCTTTTTTGGTGGACAAGTTCTATCAGAATGAATTGTGTTCCTTATGTTATTGTTAAATTTTCTAACTAATATGTTTATTTTAGCAATCATTTAGCTCGGAGAAACTTACTCCATCTGTTCTTCCCGTAGAGAAGACTTTAAGAGCTGAAGATCGTGGGACGGCGTGGCGAAGTTGGTAGAGTGGCCGTGCCAGCAATCGGAGGGTTGCTGGTTACTGGGGTTCAATCCCCACCTTCTACCATCCTAGTCACGTCCGTTGTGTCCTTGGGCAAGACACTTCACCCTTGCTCCTGATGGCTGCTGGTAGCGCCTTGCAAGGCAGCTCCCTCCATCAGTGTGTGAATGTGTGTGTGAATGTGGAAATACTGTCAAAGCGCTTTGAGTACCTTGAAGGTAGAAAAGCGCTATACAAGTATAACCCATTTATCATTTATCATAAGAAGCTGGACTGAAATGCCATTTATCAGTCTTTTATAATCAATAGGATTTATGTCAATAATATATTTTTCAACAAATTACTATGTTTGAATGAAAGTCCATTTCTGTCAAAAAAAGAGGATGAATTAGTTTTCTTTTTAAATGTTCTTGTAGTCAGACAATATTTTCAGTATATTAAAGGCCTACTGAAATTAAAGGTTCTTATTTAAACGGGGATAGCAGATCCATTCTATGTGTCATACTTGATCATTTCGCGATATTGCCATATTTTTGCTGAAAGGATTTAGTAGAGAACATCGACGATAAAGTTTGCAACTTTTGGTCGCTGATAAAAAAAAGCCTTGCCTGTACCGGAAGTAGCATAACGTCGCAGGTTGAAGGGCTCCTCACATTTCCCCATTGTTTACACCAGCAGCGAGAGCGATTCGGACCGAGAAAGCGACGATTACCCCATTAATTTGAGCGAGGATGAAAGATTTGTGGATGAGGAATGTAAGAGTGACGGACAAGAGTGCAGTGCAAGACGTATATTTTTTCGCTATGACCGTAACTTAGGTACAAGGGCTCATTGGATTCCACACTCTCTCCTTTTTCTATTGTGGATCACAGATTTGTATTTTAAACCACCTCGGATACTTCCAATGTTCTCTGTACATTTATTTATATCATTGTTATTTCACTATGGGATGTATAAAGTGTAGCTTATCACTAGCGATACCTCGGTGGAGGTAAGTATTGTAGCAACTGGCTACCCAGCCAAATGACTTTGGCTGGGGGGCGGGACTTCCGGGAGGGATAGGGAAGTGACGTTGTTAATAGGGAGTGTTGGTTCGAGTTTTGCCAGGAAAAGGGTTAGACACACATAAAAGCTGTTGTGTGGTTGAATTACATCTTGTGCAATAAAGACAAGACAAACAAAGAAGTCGTATGAGCCTACATTCCTGGGATTATTACAGTATCATAGCTTCTAGCAAGGTGGTTGCGCCGTTGAACGCGGCATTTATAGCTCTATTTTCGTAACACGGTGACGTTACAGTAGTTTAATAAATACAAACTTGTGTGTTAAAGTAATTTAAATACCAAAACAAAACAATAAATGGTATTACTTACTTTCAGTCGTTATTCCTTCCATGCTGAATTGTTTCTTCCAAACGAAATCAAGTCACTAAATGTGCATGCGTGTTTTCCAGGAAGAGCAAATATGATTGGACAGATTCCAAATCTCGCGAGGATGTTGTTGAGACAGATTACACATCTCAGAATTTAGATAAAGTTGATTTTCTCCTTATTTGTCCATCTGAAAATAGCCATTTGTGGCTATGTGTAACATTCAAAGGAAGACAATTCAGAAAATTCACGCTTTCTATCAGACAGCGGCAGACATCACGCGTTGTTTGCCATCAATTAACGTCAGAAGAAGAAGAAGCGGGAAAACAGTAGGTGGCGTAATATTTTAACGTTGTCTGCGCCCACCTTAAACTAAAACGAGGAAGAAAAAGAAAGAGATGAAGAAATAATATTTTGGAAACGACGACCGCAACGACGACCGCAACGCCTGCGACATGAGACTTGAAGAGGTAAGTATCTTAATATTTTTTAGTTGTTCAACCATGTAACGTTGTGAAGTGAAAATATTTAACTGTTGTGACAACGGAGTGGTCCTTTGGGAGGTTGCGGTAACGCTAATGGCGTCTGCCCAACAAGTAATGTTAGCATACATAATGACCTTCACAATGAGATTCTACAGTGCATATTAATTTGGGGGGCTTGACTTTAAAATGTTTTATAATACTGTTGTAGGTAAAGTGACAATCGACAAAGAAGGTCAGGGCTGCATTTTATTGGTATGGCTGTCTAATTGTAATAAATAAGAGATGACATCCAAAAGTGTTCAATGATTAACCAATTGTCCCGCCATTTTGAAAGCAGCAGTACATTTGCTTACTTGCTGGCAGTGGCCGAGTATGTTTTGTATCATGCTATTGATTTTATAAACTGCATATACATTGGAAAATAAAGTAGCTATGTGTGTAAAATTTGAAACATTCATTCATTTAAATGAAACCAGTATTATCAGAACTGGTCTTGTTAAGACTAGTTACGTGATATAAGAATATTGTTGCTGTGATACATGTTTAAAAAGTTATGATTGTTTTAACGTGGTCAAAATGCACTAATTTATGGTCAACCTTTTCAATACAAAGTCATTGGGGCTCGAGATTTTATTCATGACCTTTTTTGTTAAAAATGCCATAACTTTCTTAATATGTACCCTATTATAAAAAGGTGCCATCAAGCCCCCCGCATCCCAAAGTAGATACAAATTAAAATAAGAATTAAAATGTCTGGTTTGAGAATTTTTTACTCTAACCAGAACGATCATAAACAATCATTTTGTTTACTTGTTTTTGACCGAAGTTCACCCAAAAAGTTAACATCCATATGAAGTGACCCCATATATGTAAATACTTTCCATTTATATTATAGTTCCATGCATCCATCTATTTTCTACTGCTTTTCCCTCCCGTGTCGTGGGGGGTGCTGGAGCCTATCTCAGCTGCGCTCGGGCGGAAGGCGGGGTACACCCTGGACAAGACAACACAGATCGACAGACAACATTCACACACTCGCGTCAATTTAGTGTTGCCAATCAACCTATCCCCAGTTGTGATCCAAAATTAGTTTTTTCATTAACAGGATGGACAAAAAGAAAATGACAACAAAAAAGAGGTTAAGAGTTCCCACAAAGAAAATGAAGGACCTGCATAATTCTCCTCCCCCAAATGAACAATCTAGTAAGTCTCTATGTATGTGTGGCAAAGCGGACTACAGTTAAGCCAAATTGTACCTTAATTTTATGTTACATGTAGCTAACAAACTGGAAAAAGGACTTTATTAGTTTGTTTAGTATTTAAAGAACAGCTGAAAATGCCACTTTGTGAAAGTCGCCCCAAGGAAGTTAGGTAACAGTACCCTAATTGTAATGAGGCCACACACCTCTAAGACAGCGATGGGCAAGCTCATCCTACTGCATATGCTTTAAAATGCAAATAGGGATGGGGAGAGGGAATAATTAAACCATAGTTGTCCAAATTAGGTGACAAATACCAGTCCAAATGTTTATACTCAAATAAAAAATGTTAAACACTTTCTCTTTTGCATTCTCTCTTTCAGGGTGTTTGGCATTCTTCAGATGGGAGGACGGTTATACCGGCAAAATCTTTACAGGAGCAGGCATTTTGTCAAGAGATGAAGCTCCTGTGCAGATCTTAGATCTTAGAACAGGAGATTCTGTTTTAGCAAAGTGGTCAGATGGTAAATTGTATAGGGCAACTGTTGAATATATTTCAGGAAAAGATCAGACTCAGTCACCAAAAGGCTGCCTAACTACGCAGGAGTCATTTTTAAATATGTTAGAAGCCAATGAGCCATCACACTCAACATCAGGGTCTGACAGCATTACAGTAGATCAGAACCCACTGTCTGAACATGATAATATCACAGCGCTGAATCTGTCAAGTGACGGGGGACTTGTAACAGGCAGCAACACTGTTGAACCACCACCACCCTATGGGTAAGCTTGACATTTATTACCTCATGCCTATGGGGCTACAAGTTCAAAACTTTTAATCTTTATAAAATCAAATTTGGTGAATTTCCAAACCAAAAAAACAGCATTAACTGAAATATTATTTTATCTGCCATCAAATAATTGTTTCAGTAAATAGTATGTGAATGACAAATACAAATATTTAATGTATTCATTTGCCCAAAACCCAACATCTGCATCCACTTTGATTTCAGGATTAAAACTTTTGAACTTGTGGACCCTGAAAACAATTATTTGCCATCATTTTATTACTTTTTAATCATGGTCAAAATGTTCATAGAGTGTAAATATCCACTCTACAATCTCATGTGTCAAAACAAGGGAGTAACAAAATGAACATTTCATGGCATGGTTACAATTGTTATCACAGTATTGATGAATGTGCTCAAGAAGTACTTGAACACACACTGAAATCTTATAAACAAGTTTTATTGAGAGAAAAAAAATAGTTCCACAATATATACTTTCTTAACAGAAGAAATCTAAGTTTTTAAACATTCAGTTTCACGTCAAATTATAAATTCCGCATTTTTTGAATTAAATATAAATACAAATATATACAAATATAAATAAAAGTAGTGTAAGGATGAGGATGAGAAACAGCACAAACTTTGCTTTCTTATCAGCAATTGAGCATTAACTAAACACCCATGGGTTCTCAGAGCAACACACAACACCGGAAATGTGTATCGTGAAAACCTGTCGGACCGGAGCTTTCAACAATAACAAAAGTTCCATGAATGAATTAAGTAAACAATATCAAAAAATAGGATCCAAACAAAATGTATGGAACGCTCGCCTCGGCCGCAGGTACTTGCTGTTGCTCTTGCCTAAACACTGCACTGAATTTCAGGACAGGGAAACCAAAACAAGCTTGCTAGTTAGCATAATTAGCATCATCGAGTTAGCTTACTTGTTGTTGATACTGTTACGTGATTGGCTGTTGGCGTGTCCCTTCCATTGCTCAGTAAATACTGTTAACTGATTGTCTGTTATAGTATGTCCCTCCCATTGCTCAGTGACACTTCCTTTTTTTTGTTTGCTGGGTTCCCAAAGTGCAAGTGACGTCATGCAGAGAATCTTGCTTGCTCGGATATTTTATTGAACGCATTTAATATTGATATGATTATGTGTCTATTGCGATATATATTTATTGTTCTATTGGCCCAGTGCTATGTAGTATTGATTCTTAAAAAAAATATGTTCGGGGCTTGCGTGGGAGCACTTCGTGCGGATAGAAATTTTCCTTTTTTTTGGTAAATTTTGCTCTTTTGTCAAAGGGTGCTCACATGCCTGTACTTCCTGTGTTAAAGAAAGGAGGTAGGGCGGAAATCTCAATAAGCCATAGTATAAAGGCCTACTGAAATGAATTTTTTTGTATTTAAACGGGGAAAGCAGATCCATTCTATGTGTCATACTTGATCATTTCGCGATATTGCCATATTTTTGCTGAAAGGATTTAGTATAGAACAACGACGATAAAGTTCGCAACTTTTAGTCTCTGATAAAAAAAAAAGCCTTGCCCCTACCGGAAGTAGCGTGACGACACCGGAGGAAGGACTGCTCACATTTTCCTATTGTTTACACCAGCAGCAAGAGAGATTCGAACCGAGAAAGCGACGATTACCCCATTAATTTGAGCGAGAATGAAAGATTTGTGGATGAGGAACGTGAAAGTGCACGCTAGTCTTTTTTCGCTCTGACCGTAACTTAGGTACAAGGGTTCATTGGATTCCACACTCTCTCCTTTTTCTATTGTGGGTCACGGATTTGTATTTTAAACCACTTCGGAAACTACATCCTCTTGAAAATGAAAGTCAAGAACGCGAAATGGACATTCACAGTGACTTTTATCTCCACGACAATACATCGGCGAAGCTCTTTAGCTACTGAGCTAATGTGATAGCATCGGGCTTTACTGCATATAGAAACAAAACAAATAAGTCCCTGACTGGAAGGATAGACAGAAGATCAACAATACTACCAAACTCTGGACATGTAAATACACGGTTAATGCTTTCCAGCTTGGCGAAGCTTAGCAATGTTGAAGCTAACTTAGCTATGGAACCTCGACAGAGCTATGCTAAAAACATTAGCTCTGCACCTACGCCAGCTCTCATCTGCTCATCACGACCTGTGCTCACCTGCGTTCCAGCGATCGACGGTACGACGAAGGACTTCACCCGATCACCGATGCGGTTGGCGGCCCGGAGACGGAGGAAGTCAAGGTGAGGTCGTTTGGCTAGCGCGTCTGCTATCCTCAAAGTCCTCCTGGTTGTGTTGCTGTAGTCCGCCGCTAATACACCGATCCCACCTACAACTTTCTTCTTTGCAGTCTCCATTGTTCATTAAACATATTGCAAAAGATTCACCAACACAGATGTCCAGAATACTGTGGAATTTTGAGATGAAAACAGAGCTTTTTGTATTGGAATTAATGGGCTCCGAATACTTCCGCATCGACCGTTGACGTCACGCGCAAACGTCATCATATCGAAACGTTTTCAGCTGGAAGTTTGCCGGGAAATTTAAAATTGCACCTTATAAGTTAACACATGCCGTATTGGCATGTGTTGCAATGTTAAGATTTCACCATTGATATATAAACTATCAGACTGCGTGGTTGGTAGTAGTGGGTTTCAGTAGGCCTTTACAAAAACATTTAAACCAAATATAAGTACTGGTTTGACAGTTTATACTTAATTGTACATTTCATAACTAATCCTGAGATATATAAAAGTAATAACTTTTTGGTGATAGTCAATGTTGTGTATAACTTAATATTGTTAAATCTGTCATAATCTTTTAGTTGGTATTGTTGACTAAGTGAGTTGTCTATTTCCTTCCAGTCAAGATGATTTCATCTTCAGTATTGGTCCAGTTCCTTTGTCTTTGATGTGAAATGTTTTTGTTTAGGGGTGAATCACGTAGTGGGTAGGGCGGCCGTGCCAGAAACCTGAGGGTTGCAGGTTCGCTCCCCGCCTCTTGACATCCAAATCGCTGCCGTTGTGTCCTTGGGCAAGACACTTCACCCTTGCCCCCGGTGCCGCTCACACTGGTGAATGAATGATGAATGAATGATAGGTGGTGGTCGGAGGGGCCGTAGGCGCAAACTGGCAGCCTCGCTTCCATCAGTCTACCCCAGGGCAGCTGTGGCTACAAATGTAGCTTACCACCACCAGTTGTGAATGAATGATGGGTTCCCACTTTTCTGTGAGCGCTTTGAGTATCTAACAATAGAAAAGCGCGATATAAAATCGAATCCATTATTTATTATTATTAGGAGTACTGTACAGAACGGTTATAGATAAGGTCAAATTTGGTACATTTATTTTCATTATTGGTACCGTCCATCATAGAGTGAGGAGAACAAATCATTTATACACTGCTGATTTGGTAGTTCTAGGTCTGTTACTTATATTATTATTATTATTATTATTATTATTATTATTATTATTACAGGCACACTTCAATTGTAAGTGATACAATCCAAAACAAAAATCCGTAAAATCACATTGTATACATTTTTTTAAAAGTAATTAATGTGCATCTTTTAACATGAAATCCATATTTGATACTTTAGAGAAGTAGAGGTTACTAGGTGATCAATTCCATGGAAAAAATGCTAATAACCTGAAAATCATACAATGTGATTTTTTGTTTTGTTTTATATTTTACAGAATCGCCAGTCTATTAAATACTTGTTCTCCTCACTGTTCATAGATTAAGGTCCACTTTGGCCGCTGGAGTTTAAAATGTGGGTCATTTCAGTAATTTTTTTGTAGTTCAGTATTTCTCATCTCTTTTGATATTGTATATATATGTATATGGACAATTTTGTGTTTATAGAATGGTAATCTATGGTTCAATGAAATTTCATGATAGGTTTACCAAAGAGGGAACCATTGGTCCATCACCCTACAGCGGCAATACAGCCATCACATCACTGTATGGCCTACACATCAAATGTCAATTTCCCTACGGAGGCCATACATCTAGCCTATCACCGTATGGCCTCAAGATCAGAGGTCCATCTCTCTACGTAAGCCATGCATCCTGCCCATCACCCTATGGCCTCACCACCAAAGGTTGATCACTCTATGGAGGCTGTACGTCCAGCCCATCACTGCATGACTTCAACACCACTGGCCCATCACCAAATGTCTACAACACCTTTGATACACAATAGCTTGCTAGCTAGCGGGGTGAATATACCTGACAATAAGAACGCAGCTTTCCTGGCCCCGGACAGGAGAGATGCAGGCAACCCATCTGTCAAGGACACTATCTCATATCAACCGCAGGCAGAAAAATCATGGACGCCATGTGATGGATGTAGGGAGGAGTTCGAAAAAAATCCTGTGAGAAAAGCAACAAATCGAAGAAGTCTTCTTGAAAATAGGCAAGTAATTCATGCTAATTTATTCATTATGTAATTGTTTTGTTTACTTAAATTTGTGATTGGGCCTTAAACACATTATTTTCTTATTCTGGTACTGTTTGTGCTATTTTTTCCCTTTCAGATCCGGGCCAAGTCAGAATACTCCAAACTCTCTGCGACCTCGTTGGAGACAAATACAGCGACAACAATCGGGCAAGCAGGAGCTCTTTCCTGAGAGCGGCGTATTCATATCATCGTTCCGCCTTGCTGCCATGAGTCATGCTTCAAAGCCCAATTGTATGCGTTTCTTCCACGCACTTTTTGACCACTTTTTTACAGTTGAGGGGTGTCAAAATGCGGTCCCCTTTGGTCGCCCTGGAAACAAACCTGCAGGAACAAGAAAGCACATCCTTGACCGGAAAAAAGTTGAAGGAATCCTAAGTAAGTTTTCCCAAACTGAGGGTGTTTTCAGGCCAAAATTGTGTAACAATCATTAAATAGAAGTTCACTATGAGAAAGTTTGATCCCTTATCGATTATAGCACACTAAATAATAACTAAATGTTACATAATTACAGTTTGTGATTGGCCAAAAAATTAGCATTGTGATAAGCAATATAGTGTTATGTCCATCAACTTGAAGTGTGGTTGTGTGTATTAATGTACTGTATGTGCAGGGTTTCAGCAAGGCATTAAGTCATTAAATGGATTTTGCGTAAATTAAGGCCTTAAACAGCAATAAAAAGCATTAAATGCGTTGTCCAGAGGCAATTAAAAAATGTAATACAATTGCAGGACATGGCCGATAGTCAATATGTCAAACGGTAAATGAAAATTAACTTAAGAACGTTACGGTCATCGAAATTGCTACGTCTGTCTGTGTGTTTCTTTTTTTAGCTGAAGCTGTCAAACTGCATACAAGAGGTATTGTAAGGTGGGAACGCGACAAAAGCACTGCCTCAATATGGCAAAATGAAACTGCTCTGGGGGCCTAAACTTTTCCATTCTTTGGTCACTGTAGGCAAGTAGTCCTTAACTGTGACACCATGTCAGGATAATGGGGAAGCTGAGCTGTTTTCATACATGACTCATTTATTTCAATCACCTCCACTTCAACACATATGGTCTAACTTGGCTAACATTAGCAACTGTCGTGACGCAGGCGCCTCAAGTGATCTACGCTGGCCTAGGATGGACAAACAAGGCAATTTTCACAGCAGACCACAACTCTTTTATTCTCTGACGTTCCCACAATAAATGAATACAAGTTCCTTCAGCTGCCGGATACTTGATACATAACTTGCTATTTACTGCAAACATTTTAAACAACAGAGAGGCTGTGAAATACAATATATTCAATATTGGCAAATGAGTATAATTAACATAGCTTTTTTTAATGCATCTTATTGGCATTTTTCCAAATACCGTTCTGTATTTTTCTAAAATGTTTAAATTGATCATCCATTTTCCAAACATGCAATCCTAGTATGATGTTAATTTATTATTCCATAAAACCTTTTAACTATTTTAGGGTATATTACAGTATAATGATCATCTGATGCAGAATTGGATGTTTGTTTAGAGGGGTTTAGTGCAGTTTTCCATTAATATTTTTGATAGACGGAACCTTTTAATTGGCGATTGTCTACGGCCATGCACACAGTCAAAACACCAGATGCTACTCCAGAAAAATAAATACCGTATTTTCCGCACCATAAGCTGCACCTAAAAACCAAAATTTTTCTCAAAAGCTGACAGTGAGGTTAATAATCCGGTGCGCCTTATATATGGATTAATATTAATATTTATTTTCATAAAGTTTAGGTCTCGCAACTACGGTAAACAGCCGCCATCTTTTTTCCCCGTAGAAGAGGAAGCACTTCTTCTTCTACGGTAAGCAACCGCCCCCATAGAAGAGGAAGCGCTTCTTCTTCTACTGTAAGCAATCGCCAAGGTGAGCACCCGCCCCCGTAGAAGAAGAAGCGCGCGGATATTATGTTTCATTTCATTTGTGTGTTTCTGTAAAGACCACAAAATGGCTCCTACTAAGAGACACGCGTACAAGGTTCCACTGACTTTTGATATTCATGTGAACCGCACTGTGGATACAACGGGAGCACGTATGGTGAATATTCGCACCACAGGGAATGAGAAGTCGTCCTTCACTGTGGTTCTAGCTTGCCATGCTAACGGCCAGAAACTTTCACCCACGGTGATATTCAAAAGGAAGACCTTGCCAAAAGAGAACTTTCCAGCCGGCGTCATCATAAAAGCTAACTCGAAGGGATGGATGGATGAAGAAAAAATGAGCGAAGAGACCGGGTGACTTTTTTCACACAGCTCCGTCCCTGTTGATCTACGAGTCCATGCGCGTCCACATCACAGATGGTGTCAAAAAACAAGTGAAGCACACCGAAGAAGAATAATTTGAGGGATTTGTGGATGAGTAATAACTTCAGAAAGTGAGCTTTAAATGTTTATTTTGTGTGTTGTGTCACATTAACGTATGAGCAACGTTGAGTTATTGATGTTGCTATTGCTCTGCACTATTTTGAGTGTTACTATTTTTGTGATTGCAATTTTGCACATTACATTTTGGGAGTGAACAGAGTTGTTAGAACGCTGGTTTGTAATATATTATTAAAGTTTGACACCTATCTGACTGTTTTTTTGACATTCCCTTTAGCGTAGCGTAGGTGCGGCTAATAACACGGGGCGGCTAATAGGTAAACAAAGTTTTGAAATATGCCATTAATTGAAGGTGCGGCTTATAACACGGGGCGGCTTATGGTGCGGAAAATACGGTAGATAAAAATACATTCTCCAACTAAACAGCTTTGTAGTAACAGTTAATGTAAACTTTTCAATTAATTAACTTTTCTAATGCTTACAACTGTTTGTATACAGATAATTGTAAGCTTTTGACTATATATAATAACTGCAGTCGCACATGGGCATTACATTTACAAGTATAAAAAAAATGGCATTAAAAAGCATTAAAATAGATTTGCATTTGTATTATTATTATTGCATTGCATAGATTTGATACCTGTAGAAACTCGGATGTGGCAAAATTACGAATGCCCGATTATTATGTTCTTGCCTTACAGCGTTTCTCCTGAGATGCGGTACCCTTCCTGATTGGGACAATATTGAGGAGGCCAAGCTCAAGAAAGCTTTGGTAAACAAATGTCAGGCCAGAGCAGGTTTTAAGTAGGCCCTTGTACCTGCCAAGTTCATACTGGGGTAGGATGTTTCCTTTGTAAACACGTTAATATTTTGTTCTAGGGTTGCGCAGTATATATTGTATAAAATTGCCTTATGATGTAGCTTTTAGTACCACGTTATACTGTGACAATGCATATTGAGCTGTGCTGTGGCTCGCAAATTTGGCACTGATGCAACCTCACTAACAACTAGCGGCTAATATTCCTTCACAGTGCAAAGCTGTTTCCAAATAAAAAAATAATACAACTGGGAATGACGCAGTATGTTACTGCTTACATAATCAGGTATATTAGTAGCTTTTGTAACCAATTTCAAAATGTTTCAATGATCATTTATGTACCAAATGTTATATTGTTATCGTAGGAGGCTGTTCTATTGCTTACAACAGTGTTTGTTAATCATAGGGCTGGGGCTTCTGTTTCTTAGCTGTGGTCCGTCCATATGGGCCGCAACGGTACTCAGTTGTAATACACTGTACTGTAAGATGACTAATTCAGTGTTTGTATTTCAGTGGGTACCAGACCCCTCTGTAGTGGAAAAGTTGGTCGGGCCCTGAGGTAAAAAATGTTAAATATCCCTGGTTTTCAATGTGTGATTATTTTTTGTATGTAGACCAGTTCCAAACAGCACAGTTACAATTTTATAAATGTATTTCAGTTTTAGCTTGGAATATTTAAAAAATGGAAATTTAGTCATTTACTCACCCTTTTACTGAGATGAAGTCAGGTGTTTTTTTAACTACGGTACATGGTTTGCTCAACAAGTAGTTAAAAAAACTACACCAGACTTTTTCACAACAACAAAGTGAGTACTTAGGGTTAAATTCATTTTTTTTTGTATTTGTTTTATTTTTTGTGTATTGTTTTCTATGTTGTTTTAATTATTGTGAATGTCAATATGTACATTATGTATGTACTAATTAACTACATTTAAATTGTTGTATTTAATCTATTTTTATATCTTATATTTTGTATTTTTGTATAGCCAAATAGAGTGATACACCTTTCAATATTTGAGTATTTTTTTAGTGTTATTTCTAATCAAGAGATAATAAATATTTAAATCGCACTCTCAATTTGTTCTCATTATTCTCAAATTTGAGATATGATGGATTTGTTAAGACATTTAAGAGAAATAATCAAGACATGAAAGAGAAATACATAAGATCTCTTTTATTGGTCATACATCTCATTTCTTTCTCTTTAATTCTCCTTCAAAATAAATGAGACATAATTGAGATCAATGGCATACATATATGAGCTCTCCTCAGTGTATCCCACTTCTGAAATATTGCTCAAATGGTTGTCTCAACTCAACCTCCTTTGTCTCATTGATGTCTTGTCTCTTTTTAACTTATTTATTGCTCCTAAGGGTTCCTTAGGAGCAATAAAAGAGAAACAATTGATCGCAGAATTAGACAAATATGAGAAGCTCAAAATGTTCTCAAGATACGAGATCAAGCAACAGATGAGCAAGCACATTTTTGCTATGGGATTGGACAGGTACAAAATATGATCCTGAGGAAATGGCAACACAATACATTAAAAATAGGGATAGGAATCAAAAACTTGTTTTTATGAAGAACAGGCCCCCAGAGTTTCAATTCCTAAGAATCGTTTGACAGTTTTGCAAATGATTATTTTTTTGATACCTGTGGGCACGCATGACATCACCACACATGGTGCCGATTAGCATCACAAATGTGAGAATTAATCAAAAGAAAGGAAGACAACCGGGCAACTTGCAAAGTGGGTATTGCATCAAATTGAAAAACTACTAGCAGAAACATTAGCATACCTAGCCAGTGATAACGTTGAATGAATGACCCGTCTTCGATCCCCTCCGTGACAAAAGTGAATCACCACCAGCAGCGGCTGCAAAGTCAGCAAGTCATCTGCTCTTAATACTGCAGGTGACTAACTAACACTGCTTACTATGTTTAAACATGCTAATGTTAACGGTAAACGTGAAATTAAAGTTTTTTATGCATTACACGACGAGACAGTTTGCTTGCATCCTTCCTGTCTAAGCTGGAGACACCATGATTAATCAGAAATATTGCGTATGCTTCCTAAAAAAAGCAGATTTTCTTAATTTTCTGCAAAATTATGATTAATTTTCATAGTACAGTTCTGCTTGACCTAACTTGCTTGTATTTGTCTATGACCGACAGAGTTGTACTTCCTTTTGAGCCCTCAGCATACAGTACATACATTTTTAAATAATAATTTTCATTTCTATTTGAAAAATGTTAAACATGTGTCTGAACATTTTTGAGTAATTTTCATTTGTCACTGAATAATTAATTTTGTATTTTGTTTATTACTACAGTAGAATTGATAATTCTACTGTAGTAATAAACTACAGTAGAATAATAAAAACATTATCATATTATAGTTATTATCAAAACAAAATATTTTTTCTTGCAACCTATCAAGTAGGGCTGCAAATCTTTGGGTGTCCCACGATTCGATTCAATGTCGATTTTTGGGGTTTCGATTCGGATATAAATAGTTTTTTTTTCGATTCAACGCGATTCCCGATTCAAAACAATTCTTTATTCATTCAATACATAGGATTTCAGCAGGATCTACCCCAGTCTGCTGACATGCAAGCAGAGTAGTAGATTTTTGTAAAAAGCTTTTATAATTGTAAAGGACAATATTTTATCAACTGATTGCAATAATGTAAATTTGTTTCAACTATTAAATAAACCAAAAATATGACTTATTTTACCTTTGTGAAAATATTGGACACAGTGTGTTGTCAAGCTTATGAGATGCGATGCAAGCGTAAGCCACTGTGACACTATTGTTCATTTTTATTTTTTTTATCAATATCTAATGATAATGTCAATGAGGGATCTTTAATCACTGCCACGTTGAAATTGTAACTAATATTGATACTGTTGTTGATAATATTCATTTTTGTTTCACTACTTTTGGATTGTTCTGTGTCGTGTTTGTGTCTCCATTCAATCGCTCTGTTTATTGCTGTTCTGAGTGTTGCTTGGCCGGGTTTGGTTTTGGAATTGGTTTGCATTGTTATAGTATTGCTGTGTATTGTTTTGTTGGATTGATTAATAAAAAAAATAAAATAAAAAAAATAAAAATGAAATAAAAAAAATCGTTTTTTGAAAAATGAGAATCGATACTGAATCGCACAATGTGAGAATCGCGATTTGAATTAGAATCAATGTTTTCCCACACCCTTACTATCACGGCTGTTGGTCTTTTAGGGCCTCACTGTTTTGTTAGTATACTCATGGTTTATTTTTTTCTAAACTAAAAGTGGATGCTAATCAACATTTTGCTGTCCTTTTATCCAAATGAGGATCGATGAGATAAAAAAAAACAACTGTTAAGCAGAATCAAAAGTGGAATCGGAGTCGTAAAAATCTTATCCCATCCCTAATCACAATATTGATATTTTGTCCCAACTATAGTCAGGGCTAAGCCATTCTTTTTGCAGGGTCATGCTGCAGGAGTCTGCTTTTGTGGAATAGATCTCTAATTATGTACAAAATACACTGTAGCAACTTATTATTTTATTGTATTACATACGTTCACTGCAGTGGCGTGCGGTGAGGTTCATGTCAGGTGAGGCACTGACTTCATCACAGTCAGATTTACCAACTTATGAACCCTAAAGAGTATCTTATTCACCATTTTATTGGCAGCAGTTAACGGGTTATGTTTAAAAGCTCATACCAGCATTCTTCCCTGCTTGGCACTCAGCATCAAGGGTTGGAATTGGGGGTTAAATCACCAAAAATTATTCCCAGGCACGGCGCCGCTGCTGCCCACTGCTCCCCTCACCTCCCAGGGGGTGAACAAGGGGATGGGTCAAATGCAGAGGACAAATTTCACCACACCTAGTGTGTGTGTGACAATCATTGGTACTTTAACCTAACTTTAACTTTACACTTACAAACTGTAGCACACAAAAACGCACATTTAATAAAAAAAATGTTATTATGGTCTTACCTTTACTTATAAGTGCGGGAACAGTGGTGTTCCTGTTGGAAGAGTTGTGAATGAATGAAATATTAAATCCGTGCTGCAGTCTGCAAGTGTACCTAATGTTGTGTCCCTTCGGTCGTTCGCGGCTCCTCCAGCGCGACTCGCGAGCATTGTTGTTTTTGCACTTTTTGGCTTCTTGTTAAGTGACTTTTTTTGGGTGGATTCGGTCTTGCACGTGGAGGGTTTGGGTGTGGGCTTTGGTTGGTGTGGCGCTCCCGTCGGGCGGTGCATTCTGCGGCGGAGGTTCTTGGCACCAGGAGGCGGGGTTATGAGACGAGCCACTCACAGTGCGTCTTCGCAGCAGAGTATTATGATCGCTCAACACAAGAAATACGTTACACACATACAGTTGTTGACAAAATACACTGTACATTATATACCTCAACTAACTAAACTATGGAAATGTATAATATAATTCATATAGCAATACGGTCTCACTGCACAGCAGGCCAGCAGTTAGCCGAGTCATTGCGCACAATCCATGTTGAGGCACAACGCAGTGACGTTTTCCATTTTATCTTTTTTTAATCTGGTACTCCAACAAAGTGGCCATCTAAGAAAATCTGTATTTATCTCATACTGGCTCAATAATTGCACCCAGATGATTCGTCAACTACAAGCTGTTCGGCCCTTAAAGAAGCTTGTCAAAAAACCTACTTTAAGTATGTTTGGGAATTCCCATTCACTTCTCGGGATATACTAAAACAATGCAAAACTCAAGTATAAATTATGAACAATACCAGCTATCCCCCAGACCACATGAGGTCTACCAAGCATACATGCATACACCCACAGCCATCAACCTCAGCCAATCGCCACAGATCACAGATATCTGCGGGTGGAGGGATGACAGTAAGAATTAATGAGTAACCAGTGGGCTATCTTTGTCACATGCCTCATATTTCCTCCACTCTTCAATTCTCCAGTTGTGTAACCTCGTCTATAGGCCAAACTTACCTTTTTCCTCCAGATGGCAACCTTTGGTTCCTCTTATGTGCCACAGGAACACATGGTTGATTATTAGCATCGCTGATAAGGAAACATATTTTTTCCGTTTTTTCTTGTACCATGTTATCTTAGCATGTTGCCCATAGGTGTATATTTGTGACACAGTTTTTCAAATCTAGCCATTGCACCATAGACAATTATGACATTGCATTAAATTTGCTTTGGGGTCTTTTCACATTGGTACACTAATCTCAATTATTCACAGATTTGTACCAAGTATAGAAGGAGTCTGAGCATGAGGAACCATTTTGTTGACATGAACAGCCACACTTAATATCAATCAATCAATCAATGTTTATTTATATAGCCCTAAATCACAAGTGTCTCAAAGGGCTGTACAAGCCACAACGACATCCTCGGTACAGAGCCCACATACGGGCAAGGAAAAACTCACCCCAGTGGGACGTCGGTGAATGACTATGAGAAACCTTGGAGAGGACCGCATATGTGGGTAACCCCCCCCCCCTCTAGGGGAGACCAAAATATCACTTTTTTACCATCATGTAGAGCTGGGTTTCTAAGTGTGCCGAGATAATACAATATGGATGATGCACTGTAAATGGTTGCAGGTCCTTCATTGGTTGGGTAGATCTTAGGGATGCGAAATTGATAAGATTTTCCCGGTTCCGATTCCACTTTGGATTCTGCTTAACAATTCAGTTCCTTATCGGTTTTCTTATCATTTCTTATTTGGAAAAAAGAAAACACAAAGGTGGATTAGCATTAATTTAGTTTACTTTGGAGGTAACATGACTTACAAAAACTATAATACTAAACGGGGCGGCGTGGCGAAGTTGGTAGAGTGGCCGTGCCAGCAATCGGAGGGTTGCTGGTTACTGGGGTTCGATCCCCACCTTCCACCATCCTAGTCACGTCCGTTGTGTCCTTGGGCAAGACACTTCACCCTTGCTCCTGATGGCTGCTGGTTAGCGCCTTGCATGGCAGCTCCCGCCATCAGTGTGTGAATGTGTGTGTGAATGGGTGAATGTGGAAATACTGTCAAAGCGCTTTGAGTACCTTGAAGGTAGAAAAGCGCTATACAAGTATAACCCATTTATCATTTATCATAAACAAAACAATAAATCAAATCAACATCAAACGAAGCAAAATTGATGAATAACTAAACAAAATAGTGCTCTAAACAACGAAGAACCATAAGGACGATTCTAATACCAAGGTCTGAACACAGCTAATTGTGCATTAGATACTGATCCATCAGAATCACCTACACTTGCCACATGGATAGCAGATTATGGTAGATGATTAACTTTGAAATGTTGACCAGCTGTTAAACAAAGTGTTCGACATAAACTCTGGTGGTTAGACTGTTCAGCTGTCACAAAGGAAGGTGGACCCAGAGGCCTGGATCTTTCCTGCACTAGGGTAACACATTGACTTGGACCCAACCCTGCCCCACACACATCAACCCCCCTCCCTCCGTGCGTCGGTTGAGGTGGGCGGGGTTTGGTGGTAGCGGGGGTGTATAATGAAGCCCAGAAGAGTTAGGGATGCATGGGATTCTGGGTATTTGTTCTGTTGTGTTTATGTTGTGTTACAGTGCGGATGTTCTCCCAAAATGTGTTTGTCATTCTTGTTTGGTGTGGGTTCACAGTGTGGCGCATATTAGTAAGAGTGTTAAAGTTGTTTATATCGCCACCGTCAGTGTAATCTGTATGGCTGTGGAACAAGTGTGCCTTGCTGTCACATACGTGTGCAAGCTGATGCTGCATAAACATGTACCTGGACTGGCACGTTGTCAATGCTCGTTGTAGAGTGCGCTATTTTGTTGTTTGGGTGAAAATCAGCAGACATTCGAGAAAAAAGTAGACATAAATTTCGGGGATCTCCCGGTTAAATCGGGAGGGTTGGCAAGTATGACGCTGTCAAGCGGCATTCATATAAAACTTGTGGTCCGCACTAACATTAAATTTTCATATTAAGATGTGGGCTGCGTGTTTGAAACCCCTGGTTTATACATAGCACAAAGCAAAAAAAAACTTTGTATGCAGTGTTATTTCATTTTAAATTTCAAAAGAGTTTTGTGGCTCTCATTGTTTTCTTTAATTTGTGAAACTGGTCAAAATGGCTCTTTGAGTGGTAAAGGTTGCCGACCCCTGAGCTAGCCTGTCAGATGGCTGGTGCCGGTCATTGATTTCCAAAGTGCACAATAAAAGCAAGTAAGCTACAAAACATTTCTGCCGGGCGGTGGCGGATTCTGACTCAGCGTAAGGGGGCGTGGTGAGGAGGGGTTAATTTGCATCTAACAACACCGCCTCTCAAAATATGGCTTACAAGTAAGTCTGTCAAACAAAATGTATGCACACTTTTCACTAAAGAACCATCATTACATGTTATGTAGAACAAAATGAAGTGTTTTAAAGATAAAAAAAAAACATAATATAACCCCTATAACAAAATAAATTACATGTGGAAATTACGCAAGAATGTGACATTTCGTAAGCGTTTTAAAACTTTTAATAATCTTTTTGTCATTTCCCTAGAAAATATTCTGGTGAAACTAAGAATATTAGAATGGTTAGTTTACAAGGTGAAACTATCATATACATAAAATGCAACTTTTTGTATTTCAAGCCTTCTTTTGATCTGTTAAGGATTATGGATTACAGTTTATGAAAACCTTGAATTGAAATTCTCAGGGAATGTAGGGTCTTCAAAAACTGTAAACTATGATCATCAAAATGATATAAAACAAAGGCTTGACCTATCTCACCTTGCATGAGTTAAAATCACATTTTAGTTTCACATAGGAAATTAAATTGCTAAAATAAATGGACTCTTAAATTGTTCTAAATATTTTTCAAATTTTATGAATTTCACTTGCAAAATGGAAAACACTTTTCTCAGACAACGATTGAACATTCACCTCTTGAAAATCGGGAGCACTGTGGAAAATGGGTTCAAGCTTTTGACCACAAACATATTTACTGCTTGATAACATTCTTCGTTCCCGGCCTGAGTCATTGCACTCTTCCTTGCCACGGTGAAAAGAGAAGCTTGTGCCGGGTGGCAGACGTGGGCTGGAGGTAGTACTTACTGCCCACCTTGAAGCCAGTAAGAATCTGTCTCTCGTCTTGCTAATCTAAATGAGAAAGCAATCATTTCAATATAACAAATAACACTAACATGATAAGCGGTGAGTTAGTACCTGTTGTATTTACGGCAGATGACGTGGTTACTACTATTGAGATGAGATCGAGATTCAAAAACGCAACTTTCATTTAAAATTATTGCATGCTGTATGTTCAAATGTTTCAGCATAGCTCGTATGTCCTCTTGATGAAATAGAAATCTGACAATTATTACAAGTAGCGCTGTTGCAATCTATTCATGCAAAATGCAGCCAAACTTCAGAACGTTTGTTCCACCCGGGCGCCATCATTCCCATCCACTGACATCGTAAAGGGAATCGTTTTTAAAACTGGCAAGTGATTCCAAGGAATTGAAACACTGGGAACCAGTTCTGAACAGGAAGCGTTTTTTGATTCCCATCTTTAGTAGCTCTGTAACAATTGAGGATACAGTACATGGCTAGAAAACACAAAATTAAGCATGTGTCTGTTGTGCCGTAGCTCTGGGTACTTTAGTAATTTCCTTTTCTGTCTCTCAGAAATTAGCTCTTAATTAGGGAGACACTCATTCTCCTCTATTGTTGCTCGTTAGCCAATCCCATTCCGACTGATGTAGTTTTTATAGTTTCCTGCGACTACTGTTTTTAAGTGGAAAACCAACTGCCCCAAAACGAGGTGAGTTTAGCAGGGTAGGGTTGTGTTCAACTCAGTTGGTATCGTGCAGAGGATATGAGGCACAAGCCGAGCTTAATGCCCACTGAAACTTCTTCGGATACAATTAAATGTCCTTTATTTAACCAGGTAAAGACTCATTGAGATTAAAATCTCTTTTTCAAGAGCGACCTGACAAAGAGGGCGGCACCAACAAAGTTACAATAATAATTACAACAAGACAATACAAACGTACAACAGGACAACAGCAGTCATACCACAACAGGTCAAAAATGATTTAAAACGATTAAGTATAAATTCAATTTAAAAGCAGGTACATTTTCCAAGAGAACTGGTTTCTCGATCTTTTAAAATGGACTTAAACTCCCCCAAAGTGATGAATTCTGGTAGCCTCAGGTCTTTCTGGATGTCATTCCATGACCAGGAAGCAGCATAACTGAATTATTTTTTTCCAAGTTCTGTGTTGGCTCTAGGAACCAACATGTGGAGGACATCCTGTGAGCGTAGGTTGTAATGACTGGAGTCTCGACACACAAAGGAACACAGATAGGTGGGGACAAGTCCAAGAAGACATTTATATATAAAAACTATCCATCGAGAAGGTCCTCGGGCAGTTAAAGATGGACAGTTTGCCTTTGCATACAGAGTACAGTGGTGGACAAGATTTCCACAACCAGTAATAAAACATAAGGCACAGTGATATACCGTGTCTAGTTTCTTCAAGTAAGTGCCTGGTGCATCCATAAAAAGCAACTCTACATAATCAAGTAAAGGAATAAAGGTGGATGAGATCAGATGTTTCCTAACTTTTTGGGAAAACAAGACTTATTTCTAAAAAATAAACCCAATTTAATTTTAAGCTTGGACACACACTTTTCTATGTGTGCTTTAAAAGACAATCTCTCATCTATAATAATTCCTAAGTACTTATATGTTGAGATCAACTCAAGCTCGACCCCATGAGCAATCAATATTTTAGGGATGTTCAATGGCAGCCGTTTGCCATTTGAGAAAAACATCACCTTAGATTTGTCTGCATTTAGCACTAGCCTAAGTTGGGTCAGCTGGGACTGAACAATATCAAAAGCAGACTGCAAGAGTTCAAGGGTTTGCACTGCAGAGGGGGATGAACAATATATGACCGCATTATCTGCATAGAAATGGAGCGCAGCATCTGATATTTTATCACAAAGATTGTTCACATAAATGGAGAACAACAGCGGTCCTAATATTGAACCCTGTGGGACGCCCTTCAACACAGGGAAGAAAAAGATGAAGACGACCCAGCAAACTGGACACATTGTGTTCTATCAGAAAGGTATTTAGAAAACCAGTTAACAGCATGCCCAGATACGCCAAACCTGTGCAATCTATCTGCTAAAATCGTACGGCTGACCGTGTCAAACACCTTTGACAGGTCAATAAATAGAGCTGCACAATATTTTTTGCAGTCCAATGCTCCAATAATGTCATTCACAACTTTAATGGCAGCGGTTATTGTGCTGTGACATTTCCTAAAGCCTGACTGATGTTCTGATAGAAGACCATGGTTGTCTAAAAATTCATTAAGTTGTTCGCTAACAAACTTTTCAAGAACTTTCGCTAAAATACATAATTTAGAGATGGGTGTGTAGTTGTTAACAGCTGTGGAATCACTTCCTTTCAACAAAGGTAAAGCATAGGCAGATTTCCATATGTTAGGAATCTCGTGACCGGACAAGGAAAGATAAAAAATATATGTAAGCGGTTCTGCAATAAAATCAATGGCTGACTTCAGAAAAAAGGGCTGAAGTTTGTCAGGACTTGCAGATTTACCAAGATCCACTTGTGTTAATGCCCTCTGGACCTCAGACACATCAAGAGGAGTAAAACTGAATGTTTGAGCCATATCGGTATAATGGGTTGGTGAGGTACAAACCTCCTGAACATTTGAATGTGAAGGTAAGGAGTCAAATATGTAACCCGAAGAAATGAAATGTTCATTAAAACCATTAAGAATAGTTGAATTATCAGTTAAGACTACATGGGGGGTTTCACTCCCATCAGTGGCCTAGTGGTTAGAGTGTCCGCCCTGAGATCAGTAGGTTGTGAGTTCAAACCCCGGCCGAGTCATGCCAAAGACTATAAAAATGGGACCCATTACCTCCCTGCTTGGCACTCAGCATCAAGCGTTGGAATTGGGGGTTAGATCACCAAAAAAGATTCCCGTGAACTTAAAGTATATATACACCAGTATTTTCAAAAATGCTATACAACATTTTCTCCACATGGCTCATCCTTCCTAAATTGTAACCTTGGTCTTAAAATGTAACAAATCATGGATCTTAGTGTTTTATCAATAGAGACGACCCTTTTGAGCACCTTGGAGAATCTTTTCATATTGGAATTGACTAGTGCAAATTCCCAGGAATTCAACTTCATGTAGGGTCGTTAACACCTTGAGAGTCACTGAGGTCACATGATCTGTTGACCCGCTGTATGAGTCATTATGGTCACATGAGTCAAGTGTGACATAGGAAGGCTTTAAATGGTGGAAACTGCTGATAAGTATTGTTTCACATCAGTTATTATGTTTCATGAAGGCCGAAAACCAATGTGAAAAAAGAGGGGTGATGACAAAACATGTCAACATGGACAAGAAGGTCAGGCTAGTCCAATGATTATAGTATTGAGCCTACAAATACAGTGCATGGAAGTTATAATATACAGTGTAGGGTTGTCCCGATACCAACATTTTGGTACCGGTATGGGTACCAACATGTATTTCGATACTTTTCTTAATAATGGCAACCACCAGAAAATGTCATTATTGGCTTTATTTTGACAAAAAAAATGTTACGGTACATTTAACATATGTTAAATAAAATAGTGAACATACTAGACAACTTTTAGTAGGAGGCAAACCAACAAAAGCTCCTAATTTGGTTGCTGATGTATGCAGTGGCGTAGTGGTTTGAGTGTCCGCCCTGATATCGGAAGGTTGTGAGTTCAAACCCCGGCCAGGTCATACCAAAGACTATAAAAATGGGACCCATTACCTGCCTGCTTGGCACTCAGCATCAAGGGTTGGAATTGGGGGTTTAATCACCAAAAATGATTCCCGGGCACTGCACCGCTGCTGCCCACTGCTCCCCACTGCTCCCCTCACCTCCCAGGGGGTGACCAAGGGGATGGGTCAAATGCAGAAGACAAATTTCACCACACCTAGTGTGTGTGTGACAATCATTGGTACTTTAACTTTAGAAGATATTGTGTCATTTCCCATTCTACTATTTTGTCAAAATTTTGAAGGACAAGCTGTAAAAAAATTATTATCAATCTACTTGTTCATTTATTGTTAATATCTGCTGACTTTCTCTTTTAACATGTTCTATCTACGCTTTTGTTCAAATGTTACAATCACTTATTCTTCTGTTGTTTGGATGCTTTACATTAGTTTTGGATGATACCACAAATTTAGGTATTGATCCGACACCAAGTTGTTACAGGATCATAAATTGATCATATTCAAAGTTCTCATGTGTCCAGGGATGTATTTTCTCAGTTTACAAACATGATATACATTTTAAAAAAAGGTAAAAGATTTTGTGATGATAAAAAATATCGACGTAATCATTGTAGTATCGACAAGATACGCTTTTGTACCTGGTATCATTAATTTTTTTTACGTTGAGCGCTAGCTTTTGTTTGCAATGATGCCGGTGAGCTATCGTATTTTCGTACAGTGTGTAGTGAAGCATGTTTAGTTAGCCCTCGTCCTGCAGGGATAATACTTGTAAGAAACAGTTAATTTGTTGCCATGGAGGCGAGAATTAGTGATTTAGAAGTAGCTAAAATACTGCCGACTGCGTATGGATGTTAGCCGCTAGATAGCTAGCCATGTTTTTAAGCACTTTTTGTAGAGCGCTGTTTCAGTGTTATAGCATAAAATTTTAAGCCAAAATGCAGCCATTCTCTCTTTTCTATCCACACACATTGTCTGCTTGTAAATACTCAGTGACTGTGCGCTGCCGAACATGCTCCTCTGCTTGCAAAACCAGCAAAGTCACGGCGTGACTACGCCGCGCCGTCATGCCCGTTAAAAATAAATAAATAAAACCTTTTTTAAAAAGGAACCGTTATTTTTCAAACTGAGTATAGTACTGTTGTTGATTCATTAGTACCGCGGTACTGTACTAGTACCGGCATACCGTACAAACCTATTACAGTGTTACCTCAATTTACGAGATCAATTCATTCCTCGTAACTCAAAACACCCGTATCTCAAATCAGCCACACCCATTGAAATTAATTGAAATCAATTTCATTTGTGCATTGCCCTTCCAAAACACCACAATTTTAACATGTAACATGTTAGGACCTGATCAAGGAGGGGATCCCAGGATGCAGAGACGGGAGGCAAAGTTGAATTACAAAAAGAGGAATATTTAAACGACGATAAAAATTCGAGAAACCTAGAAACCTTTGGAAGTGCTTTCTAGACGTGGGTGTGGGCCAATCAACCACCGCCTGGATCTTCGCTGGATCTGCTTGGAGTTGACCCCTCTCAACAATAAAACCCAAAAAAGGAACAGACTCGGAATGAAAAACACATTTCTCAGCCTTGACATACAGACGATTTTCGAGAAGGCGTTGGAGAACTAAGCGGACGTGCTGAATGTGAAGTTCAGGGGTCGGCGAGAAAACGAGGATATCTTTCAAGTAAACTACCACGAAACGGTCGAGCATGTCACGCAGGACATCATTGATGAGGGCCTGAAAAAAGGCAGGAGCATTGGTGAGGCCAAAAGTTAAGTTAAAGTTAAAGTACCAATGATTGTCACACACACACTAGGTGTGGGGAAATTTGTCCTCTGCATTTGACCCATCCCCTTGGGGAGCAGTGGGCAGGCATGAACAGATATTCAAAGTGTCCTAGTGGTGTGTTGAAAGCAGTTTTCTATTCATCTCCTTGCTTAATTCTGACTAAGTGGTAAGCATTGCGGAGGTCCAACTTGGGGAAATGTTTAGCAGTATGTAGTGGGTTGAAAGCTGAGTCGAGAAGCGGAAGAGGATGCTTATTTTTAACAGTAATATTATTGAGGGCGCGGTAATCAATGCAGGGGCGGAGTGTCTTAACCTTCTTCTCCACAAAGAAAAAACCGGCAGCTAGAGGAAAGTTGGAGGGACGGATGAGCCCAGAAGCGAGCGAAGTGGTGATATATTCCTCTAGTGCATCTCTTTCATGTTTAGAAATGTTATAAAGACGGGATGAAGGGAGTGTGGTACCAGGGAGGAGATTAATGCAACAATCATAGGGACGGTGTGGCGGTAACGACAACGCGCGGTCCTTGCTAAAACTTCTTTAAGGTCGTGGTAAGCAGTTCGCACAACCGATAAATCAATGACCTCCTGGGTTACGACGCGTGCAGGAACTGTGCGAGGGCAGGCGGACCGCAGACAGTGCGTATGACAAAAAAAAACCCAGTTAATGATAGTAGTCTTTGCCCAGTCAATATGAGGATTATGTTTAGCTAGCCAGGTAAGCCCGAGCACAACAGGAGCCGAACGAGAGGGAATAACAAGAAAATTGATTGACTCAAAATGGTTACCAGATAATTTAAGAGATAACGGCTGAGTTTGATGGGTGACGCTCGCCAGGTGGCCACCGTCGAGGGATCGAACCACTCTAGGCCTGGGTAATTTAGCAACGGGTATGAAAAAACGTTTGACAACAGACTCATCGATAAAATTGTCATCAGAACCTGAGTCAATAAGAGCACTAATGTCCAATCTCTGCTCCTTATCCCAGGCAAGCATGCCCGTGAGTTGAAGGCTGGATAATGTCTGACCTCTAGATGGCAGTTGAGGAGCAGGGTCGGTCGCTGGAGGATGTGACGCTTGGGTGCGGCGAGGAGGTGACGCTTTGGTGCGGCGAGGAGGTGACGCTTGGGTGCGGTGAGGAGGTGACGCTTTGGTGCGGCGAGGAGGTGACGCTTGGGGTCGGAGGCGGGCAGGACGATGAGGACAGTGGGTGATGCGATGCTCAGCTTCGCCGCAATACAAACACAGCTGGAGACGAAGGCGACGATCTCTCTCAGCTGGAGCGAGACGATTTCCTCCGAGCTGCATTGGCTTCTCTTTGTGTGATATCGACAGGGTGTCGACACTGGGTATCGGCGCAAATGCAGTTTGACGTGTTCCATAGCCACTCCCATTATATGTTGAGGCGCGGAGTCTCTGGTGTCGGAAACTCTCTCTTTCCCAGTCAACAAGGCGATTTTCAATCTCCACCGCCAGAGCGACGAGCTCATCAAGGCTGTCGGGAGTCTTAAGTGGGATCATCTGCTTCCGGACTTGATCAGCCAGACCGAGGGAAAAAACGTCCACCAATGCGGAAGTGGGCCATCCACTATCAGCCGCAAGCCTACGGAATTCGATGGCGAAGTCTGTGACGCTCCGCTGTCGTTGCTGCAGACGAAGTAACGACCGTGCTGCCTCACGTCCTGGCTTTTCGGGCTGGAAAATGTTCTCCATGGCTTTGGCGAAAGCGGCGTACGAAGCACACACGGGAGATTGACGTCCCCATTCCGCGGTGGCCCAGGAGGATGCCCTGCCCCTCATAAGGGACATGACAAAAGCCACACAAGCTTTTTCAGAGTAAAAAGAAGTTGGCAACAGTTCAAAAAAAATCTCACACTGGGTGAGGAAGGATCTCACGTCACCTGATTCGCCGGAGAATCGCTCGGGCTTGGAGAGTGGAGGACAAGAAACAGGAGGGATGTCGTTAGGCAGCGGATTATCTGCGGGTCAAGGATGGCTCAGCTGGACTGCTGGGTCGGCCGAGGAGGGATTCATTGCCTGCAGCGCGGTGAGTACACTTCCCAGCTGTGTCTCCAGGGCATTTAGGCGAAAGTCTTGGCGTTCCGCCATGGCGTTAACACAAGCCCCAAGCAGGCTAAACTGTTCTTCCTGTTGGCCTAGTCTCTTGGCCTGTTGGTGCAGAGTTCTTCTGACCGGTTCGGTCTCTGCGGGATTCATGATGTGGCCGGTTATTATGTTAGGACCTGATCAAGGAGGGGATCCCAGGATGCAGAGACGGGAGGCAAGGTTGAATTACAAAAAGAGGAATATTTAATTAGTACAAAAAGAGTAACAAAAGGCGATGGGGCAGAAGTGCACACCATGAATAAACAAACAAAAACAGGTTCTTCAGTGGTCGGCAGGGAAAAGGCCAGGGCGCACTGAACACAGCAAAAAGTCCAACATAAAATCCGCTTTACCTCAGGGGAGCTAGGAAGCAAACACAAAGAGGTGAGGGATTACAGGAATAAGGAGAGGCTACATACCGGGACTGACGAAGTGAAGCAGGCACATGCACATGGGAGGTGCAGGAGACAATAACCGGCGAGGCCAAGCTGACAGTGACGTGCCTAAATACCGGCGTGCTAATTGCGAGCAGGTGTGCCACAAGGTCCGCCCCTCGCCGAGGACAAATCACTAAAAGCACAGGTGCAGACAAGAGGAGAAGGTAGGAAAACAGTAAAAACACAACATAACATGCCTCCTTAATAAGAAAACCCTTTTAGATAAGACATATTGTATTGTATATAATATCATAGAATGTAGTACAAACAACTACAGTCGTTTTATGAAATAATGCAATAATATTGTTTAGAATTTACCTTGGGTTACAGACTTTTGTCGGTGTCTCCTACGAGCTGATTCTGTCGAGTAACAATAAGAAATGTTATTGTTATTTATTTGAGGAATTTAGGATCAATGCCTAATTAATCCATAGGTGTTGAAATGTGACCGACACAATGAAAAGTATTGTTTAAAGTACCAATTATAACAGAAGTTTTTGTTGGTCCATTCACACACCTTCTGAGTTTTGCCATCAAGGGGATGCTGGGTACTGGGGCTCTGTGGCCGAGGGTTTGGGGATGGTGGGGGGGGGGGGGGGGGGGGGGGGGTTGAGTTGTTTTTCTTCTGTGGAGGCTGTGGTACGTTTACGTTCCGTCCCGATGGCTCGCCTTGGAGCCCAATGTGTAAAAACTTTAGTGGTGTATTCTGAATACAAGTAGTAAACAAAAGTATATATATATTTTTCTGATGATTGTTGTGATGTGGTAAATGGGTGGGATTAAATAAGATATGTTTCCTCCTTCTCCTTTTTGGATATATTGAGATGCAAAACTGTTAAATGTAGTTTTTTCACAAATGTGACCTGGCTTGTGTGTCCGTAATGAAATGAACTAAACTGAATGTTGCACACGGATGTTTGTTGAGCAACAGACCGGAGGTCAGAGTTGACAGCAAGCAATACGTATGTCTGTGTGCCAAAGGTAAAGCATGATCGTCCAGTTTGTTGAGTCAGGACTTGAGAGAATTTAGATGTTTCTGACTGCATGCGTGGGAGGATGGCTGCAGCTTGTCTGATGCAGATTGACAATTTTACAGTCGGCCTGACTCACGGGTTGTGTTTTATTTGTTTGTTTCTCTGATTCGTTTGTCAGCCTCTTCTGCGCTGCACTAACTTTCTCAGTTTCGTTGGTTGGACGGCAAAATTGTGTTGATCTCTGGCTTTGGACTGTGGACAGTTACAATTTCAACCAGCTGCAGTGAGGCTTGTTACTCAAATTACCGTATTTCCTTGAATTAGCGCCCGGGCGGTAATTAATTTAAAACCTCTTCTCACTCCGGCGCTTAACAAAGGCATGCGGTAAATTTAGGCATGCGCTTATAAATTTGAGTGTGATGTAAGGATAATCATGACATCGCTTAATGCCGCAATACAATTTAAAGAACAATGAATCATCCCGGGAGTTCTTTTTGTTTGGGTCTGAAAAGGCAATTATAACGTGACACTCTCTATTTTTACAAGGGGTCATTCAACAATTACGTACGCATTTTTCTGTCTGTAAAAACGCATGAAAAACAAATTGAAAATAAAACATGCTACTTTAATTCTTAACTACGATTGTAACAACAAACATTATCAATCAATGTAAACAACATCCGTGAGGCCAGAGAGAAAATATCATTTGAACTTGAACAAACTGAAAATGTTCCTGTCGGCATTACTGACAGATGTTTCCCCCACTGCACCTTGATGGACATCTACTACGGTACTTGTACTACATCCTGTGGAGATCCATCAGTTGTTAAGACCTCTTCATCTTCAGCGTCGTCCATTTCTCCGTCACCTTGTCCGACATGTACGTCCAAAACTACAGCACCGTCTTTTGAAATAATTTCGTCTGTGTCCGCTTCCTCATCACTCTCATCACTTTTTATGGCTATGTCTTGGTCGTCATCTGTGTCATCTTGTCTCAGGGGCTGATTGAGGAGGCCGTGTATATCACCCCGATTCTCTACCAGTGCCTTGCTCTTCTCTGACAACTCTTCGCAAGCGTCATGTGCAATGCCCCCTGCTTTCAGCACTCCTATTTCACCATCCTGTGATCCATCTGGGCTTGTTATCCCGCAAACCCGGAAAGTTTTCTGGATCATTTGTTGACCAAGCACTTGCCAAGCTGCTTTCACCCACTTAATCATCAGGACTTTTGTTGGTGGTTTCATGTTACCCCCCTTAGTGTATTATTTTGGTCCGTCACTCATCCATTCCTCATACATAGCTCTGTACGCTGTCTTGAAAGGCTTGTTCCACGAAACATCGGGTGCCTGGATGAGTCCTGCAGATGAAAACACGAATCTAATGAGAATTTGTCACCATGGTATCAAACAACAAATCAATTATATTTATATATTTTGGTTAATTAAATTGTATATATCATACAGTGAAATGTGAGTGTTTGAATTAAATCATATTAGCTGTGCAACCACCAGGAATGACAGCCATTTTTGTACTCATGGTCCTGAGCACAGCCTCTGTGGAGTAGGGATGTGCGTATCGATCCTGTGGTATCGATATATCGATACTCACACGCTACTCATTTGGCATCACTTTTCTGAAAAAAGTATCGATATAAACCAAAAAACGGCGTGTGGGGGGTGCAAGCATCACTTTCAGATGTTTTTGATTACTTACTTAACTTACTATGTGCTGGGACACCCCTGTACCTGGCAGAGTATAGAGCTGGCCCAGTCACGTGACAGGAGACAGCGAATGAGCGTCGTCAACGTGCAACACACACACAGCCGGCCGACAGCGATGCAGCCAGGCATATCCAGTGTTGTCCAATTGTTGACTTAAAACAGGCATTGTTTTTTTGTTTTTTTAGTAATGTTTACTGAATATTTTTGTTTAAATGATTATCCTAAATTCAAATAATTTCCACACAGGGGAATTTACTTTTAGTTGAAAATTGCTTGAGTATTTAAAACAAGATAAGAAAGAGATACAATTTGGAAATTCTTCATCTTTGCATTACAGTTTTATTTTTTTCCAAGAAAATCTTGAATATATGATTGAATGTGATTTTGGTTTTAATCTGTAACATGATTTCTTACATTTCGAAAACATTAGCCTATTTCATATTTCATTAATTGCTAATTATATCACAAACTTTAAAAAATAACTGCAGCTTCTTGCAATTCGGATTTGGCTGTTAATTGGAAAGCCCTAATATTTAATTATTATTATATATAATATATAGTTATTATTATATATAATATTTAATTTATTTTTCATATTTATGTTATTTATTTTAATTTTACTTTTATTATATATTGACCATAATAAATGTGGTATAAATGGTCTGTATTTGTCTTGTGATTTGTCTTAAATAATAACAATAGTAATAATATTTTTGACTGACAAAAAATTGCCACTAAGAAATTATTGGTATCGGTATCGGTATCGATGAAAATGCAAGAAAAAGTATCGGTATCGTATCGAATCCTAAATGTGTGGTATCGCCCATCCCTACTGTGGAGTCCTGGATGTGGCATCTGAACGCATCCCACACCAATAGACGTGGGCGGAACGCAATCCGTCCCCATACATCACAAAGCCATTGGTGCGTCAGGTCATCCACCCATTTTTAGACATTGCCACCTACTCAGTGGCCTAGTGGTTAGAGTGTTCGCCCTGATATCAGTAGGTTGTGAGTTCAAACCCCGGCCGAGTCATACCTAAGACTATAAAAATGGGACCCATTACCTCCCTGCTTGGCACTCAGCATCAAGGGTTAAATCAATTGGGGGTTAAAATCACCAAAAATGATTCCTGGGCGCGGCACCGCTGCTGCCCACTGCTCCCCTCACCTCTCAGGGGGTGATCAAGGGGATGGGTCAAATGCAGAGAACAAATTTCACCACACCTAGTGTGTATGTGACAATCATTGGTACTTTAACTTAACTTTAACTTAAATTACAACACCGCTTATTTTGTCCGCTTCTCTATCCCTTCGCACTCCCTTGAAGACAATGAACGGCTTCAGCTTTTGTCCATTGGCCTTTGCCGATAAACACACAGTCACGCGTGACTTCTCACGGCCTGTGGATTTGATTGGGATGCTTTTGGTACCAGTCAGATCCACCGTCGTATCTCCCGGGAGATCCAACCAAATTGGCGTCTCGTCCATTGCGCCTATCATGTCGAGTGTGAAGCTGTTCTTGATAAGCAGGGATCGGACATACAGAATAAAGTCCATCAATTTTGGACTGACTTTTTCCGGAATAGCTTGACTAACAGTCGTTCTCTTTCTCAGAGTAACGCCGTGTCTGACAAAGAAGCCTTGGAGCCATCCCCTACTCCCAACAAAAGTTTCTGCTGCCGCATTGTCACGGATACTGGCGTCATTTCTCCATAAATCCATTGCTTTCACTTGAACCATTTTCCTTGTTACTCTTAGTCTCTCACGGCGCTGCTTCACAATCCATTCTAGCAGAATATGCTCCATTGTCTCGCTTACCACTTGTCGGCCTGCGCCTTTCAACCTTTTCCTCTCACTTCCTGCACTTCCCAATTCGTATTCCGCCATCAGCTTCCCTTCCATACTACACCAATCTCTTATTCTGCGAGCATCTACTCCAACCTTTCGAGCAGTTCCCTCCTTAGTGTTCTTTTTAGCATATTCAATAGCTTGGACCTTGAATCCTACTGAATAGCTCTTTATCTTCTTCCCTTTATGCGATTTTAAATTATTGAAATTAGCCTCCTCCATTTTGAAAATGATGCCATGAAAGGTGAAGTATCACTCGTTTTGTACTGTATACCAGTGCAAAAAATACGCTGAACGAACATTTGCAATACCGCGAACTGGTAATTCTAGTCATACGCTAATTATTTTGCGAAACAAGTTTGACCCGGCGGTAATTCTAGGCATACCCTAACTATTTTACGAAACGAGTTTGACCCGGCGGTAATTCTAGGCTTGCGCTAATTATTTTGCGAAACGAGTTTGACCCGGCGGTAAATCGAGGCATGCGCATACTATATACCCGCCGGCAATTCAAGGAAATATGGTATGTTTGCAATCTGGGGAGGCGTGGCTCGGTTGGTAGAGCGGCCGTGCCAGCAATTTGAGGGTTCCAGGTTCGATCCCGCTTCCGCCATCGAACCTGTTGTGCCCTTGGGCAAGACACTTTACCTACCTGCTACCAGTGCCGCCCACACTGGTTTAAATGTAGCTTAAAGATGTAGATAATGGGTTTCACTATGTAAAGAGCTCTGAGTGTCTGGAGTAAAGAGCTATATAAATATAATTCACTTCACAATTTAAAGCGTAATAAAAAACCGATAGACAGTTTATATCTTATAATAAGTAAGTACTTGTAAGTTGAGGTACTTACAAGTACTTATACTTTGATATTGACATATTGTGTGAGCTTCCCTCACTAGTCACATTCTATATTAACCCTTTGGAAAAGGTGTTTATAGAATGATAAGACTTTTGAAGACTTCAAAAGTTTGATTTGCTTGTGCAACACAAGCTTGCTAGCTTCTAGTGCTGTTTTTTTTTTTTTTTTACAAATCCTTCGGGTCTGTACAAGGCTTTTCCGCTCCCGTCGGAGTGCAATTAGGTTGTTTGGAGTGATGTGGTGCCAGAGGCCTCTGTATGAGCTACTTCGCACAGGCCCTTCGAGAAATAACAGAACTCACCTCCCCATAACTCTTTTAGTTCACTCACCATGCTATCACACTTTCTTTCTCTCTTTCGATCTCAAATCATTTTCTTTCTCCTTTTTTGTTTATGTTGTACTGAGCAAAATGTCAGGGTTGAAATTAATTATTGATCAGAAAGCAGATTTTTAGAAAGGAATGCTGTTAACTATGACATAAAGTAAAGTAAGGAAAAGTTTTGCTTATATAATTATTGCAGACATTTCTGTCATGAGAACATCATTACATTTTCAGACTTCATT